>NC_056735.1:287161144-287223644 GCF_019279795.1 Protopterus annectens | reverse complement strand
TAAAATACACATTGGACAAACCAAAAGGTGGACAAAAAAAAGGTGGTGGGGCAAATGGCCAAAATCAGGCTCAGTTTTTAAACATTACTCTATTTCACTTAAAAAGTTAATAGAACAACAGGGTTTGCATTAATATGCATTTTTTTAATTGGAAGTATGAAACTATAATGTCTAGCATTTTTGACTGACTAATTCTCAGTAATAACTGGAAAATCAAACATTTTAAGAGGGGCAGTACAAAAATATGAGACAAGGTCAGGGATGTTTTGTAATGTCAGGGACAAAGGTAAGAGGCACGTGGTAAATACATTCTGATTTTAAGTTTTGTCCAAGTTCCAATGATAAGTTATCGATATAGGTACTTTTTATATACTTTGTACTATCTGCACCCTCCACACTTACAGACGCACTCCTACTGCCTCCACACCAGTAACATTAAACAGACAAATGCTATAAGATCACATAATAATAAACAAAGACAATCTCTTACATCACTGTTTCCCAAGTTTGCCAAAACAAAGTATGTACTATCCCTTTGCAGTGTCCATGAACATCATGCAACAATCCTTTCCCATTCACTTACAGAACAGCACAACAGCAATTTGTACACTTTGATTCAATGCACTACTAATATGCTAGTAAATGAGTCAGTAATATAAGTTGACATGCATATCACTAAAATGTTTGTCTCTCACTATCTATGTAAATATATATATATATATATATATATATATACACACACACACACACACACACACACACACGTATATATATATATATATATATATATATATATATATATGGATCAAATGAAGTTAACTGAATCTTCAGCAGACTGACACTAAATGTTGAGTGTCGAGTCAATAATGTTGACAACAAATACCAACAGACAGGTATGCAACAACCTGTGCTGTACTCTCCACCCACCCCAATAGTTATACATATCAACTCCAACATCACACAAAACTGGGGAAAGGGGATATTACCCAACCCTGGTATTACAGCAATATCGCACTAATACTGGCCGCTTTCCTACCTGTTGCATTTGGTCAACAGGAAAGCAGTCAGCATTACCACAAGTCAACAACCAGTCTGTCCAAACACACACACACACATATATAGATATATATATATATATATATATATATATATACAGATAGATATATAGATATGTATATAGGTATATAAGAGAAACTCTAGTCTAGTGTTGGACCCTTAACACAGTTTATCCAACTGCTTACCCAGAAGCTAGAAGGAATGGCAGTTGGAGTCAATAGTTTACACAGAACAGACACTGGTGATAATGCTCCTTCATTGATTCCACTGGGACAAGGTAACTCTACTACTATTTTTGAACATTTTAATATACTGAGAACAGAAGTGTTTTTCCTAAAAATTTTCGACCTGATTCTGTTTGTGAGGGCCATAGAGCGAACACTTTATCTGACTGGCTTAAAATCAACATTGACTTTGAATATACCCCACAAGACATGGTACCAAAAGATGCTCTGTTTCACAAGAGTTAAAAATGTTTCAGAACAAACTGGTGAAATATTGTAAGCTATAGGCAGAAAACAGCTATTTTCCAGAATGCATCAAATGGGGTACTGTTCCCAAAGGTTTAAGATCTGGGAATTACCCTTCTGAGCTTGTTGAGGGCTCAGTTTTAAATCACAAACTTCTTGCACTATTTGACTAACAAGGATTTCAACTTACGAAATTATTGATGTGGCATAACCAGAAGACAATGGAACAACTGGAACTAGAAATTAGCCAGCTGGACACTAGTATCCAATTATTTGACTTTTAACTCCTTTAGGGGAGACTACAACATGCTTTTCAGCAGGGTAGAACAAAGAAAATAAAAGAAGTTGGTCCATGAAAGGACTGACTGCAACAATAAGGCATACGCTCCACCACCAAAGTTCAACAATATTGTGCACAACATGGACTCCCCTATTGAGGCTGGAACTGAACAAAATAACAAATTCCTTTCAGCTCCTTCGGATTACCTGACAGTTCCTTTGGACTCCCCACCCCCTGGAGATTGGAGAGGATTTTGAATCAGAGGGGAACAATGGAAGGGAGATGGCAGGGGCAACAACACCAGGAAATTACATTCTGGAATTCACTGTCGCTCCACCGAGGGAAGGGATGTGTGAGGAAGAAATCATTTCTAAAGGACCTGAGATTATTACAAACCTAAAAGGTGACTTTAAAGTTTATAACTATGCTTCCCTTGAAATTTCTACAGCACATGCTTCTCTGAAAAGGTTTAATATTTCTTTCACTTAGAAAATGCAACTTAGTTAAGACTATTGTTGATTTATGCATGTTTGCTAGAAAGTAAAACCTCAGTTTTTGGATAATATGAACTTGAACAATGAACCCAAGAACATATGTAAACAAACCTAGTGTCTTTAACTCTCCCCTATACTCCACCATTTCACTCTTTGAAAAAAAAACATGTGAACAAGAGGTGAGGAAAACATTCAAAGGTAAAGGTGGGTTGACATGGAACAATCTCAAGGAGGATGAGAACGTTTTACTTAACAAAATAAGTATAAACTGAACCGTTAGATGCATGAGGCCTGACAAAGGTGGGGGTCTGTGGTAATGGACTTTACTGACTATATTAAAAGGAAGGAGACTATGCTTTCTTCTGATCAATATGAGGATAGCTCTAGGAACAAATTAAATATTTCCTATAGAAAAACTGGATAATTATGATGAGAGATTAATTTTGATCACCACTGATATTAAAGACCTTTCTTCTGTCGTACCCCATGACACAGGCATTGATTGGTTTTATTTGTATTTATGCCAGCACAACAGAACTGGAAGATAGATTGGTGAAGGAAATTATTTTAAAAAACAATGTTATATGATATGAAGGGACTATATACAAGCAGGCCAAATGGAACCGCATGTGCCCCCATTTTTGCAAACATAGTTCTAGCTTACTGGGAACATAACTATTTGTTCAATTCACCATTTGGCAACTGCTGGAGCCTGTACAACATAGTCCTTTTTTTGGAAAGATAAAGAGGCTAAACTAAATTAATTCTTTACCTTTATCAACAATGCTACTCATTTTTAGAGTATTACTAGAACTAAATCATTTGAAGTCATAAACTACTTAGATGTGGTAGAACTGACCACCCCAACTGTTGGTTTCCCATACATTATACAGAAAACCCACATATTAGAACTCCTTGCTTCATTTTGACAGTTGGCATCCTTTCCACCAGAAGAAAGTGCTGGTCAAAGGTCAGCTGGTTCATTTAACAAGGATGATTTCCAAGACGGACACCTTTTTGAAGGAAGGGGAAATTTTAATGGACAAGCTAATAAATTGTGGGTGCCCACCCCAATTTTTGGATGGGATATTTCAGGAGGTTAAACAAAAAAGACTAGACCAGTTTTATGTACCCTTATTAGGTGTTGGTAGTGTCAAGGTGAGTATTAAACCTGTGGAGAACATGAAATTTAGTCACAGGTGCATCCACACATACAACAATGAAGCCAGGGATGTTCAGTATATTTTGCAGAAATACTGGAAAATCATGCAAATTGGTGGCTTCAACGTGGAGAAGTTAGGGGCTAAACCATTAGTCACTTTCAAAAGGGATTGCAACATGAAAAATTACTTAGAAAGGGAACTCTTACAAACTAATGGAAGCAAGCCTACCCACTTAATGTACAAATGTGGTGGTTGTTCCTTGTTGTTCCTATATTAAGGAAGTGGAGAAAGTAAAGGTGCAAGGATATGGGAAAATTTTATGCCCTAAAAACGTAACTGTAAAACTGAAAAAGTGGTTTACATAGCACTTTCTTCCCAGTGTTTCTATATGGCCAAAACTGAAAAACCTTTAAAATATAGAGTTTATGAAAGTTTAAGGGACATAAAAAACAAGGTAGCAGGAACAGTTTGTGGAAGTATAATAAATGCACAATGACCACGGTTTCAGTTTTTTTGGTGATAGATATTCTTGATGTAGACCACGGGGGACCTTGGAAAATTAATTTAGAATGTAAGGAGTCTGAGTGGCAGATTAGAACAAATACCACCGGACCCTGCGGTTTAAAGGAATGTACTTCACTTGCTTGCATCTTTAAACTTAATGCCTTCAGTTACTGACATCTTTGTGTTTTGCTTTATGTGGTATGAGCTTTCCCCTGACACATACTTTTCTCCTTTTTCCTTTGTGATGAAGAACATTTCCCAGGAAAATGACCACAATTGTTTTGTGAGTTCATTTAAGACAACTACCATGTTAAAATCATGCAACTAAAATTATGTGGGCGAAATTTTATTCCAAGGCTTTTAAATTTCAATGACTTTTAAAGTTTGAACATGCAACTTCTTTTTGTTACTGTGCCTTTAAGTTGACATGATAATTGGTTACCTTGCATTTTTCTCAGCCTTTTGCATTTAAATATGGCAACTTTGTTTGAATCATTACTCTGATGATGTCTCTTGATATTTGGGACGAAAGTGCTAAGGTTTTATTGTTTTTCACACTAAACAAAGTTTTTATTACTATCTTGGATTCTACACTGATTTTACACTGCCCAGCCTACCGAAGCGGAATGTAGTGCCATTCTTCCTCTATTTCCATACACTGGAATATATGAGTATATGACAATTCATTGTACAGTCTTATAAACAAATTTCAAAAGGTTGACAAAGAGTGTTCGATCTTCAAAAAAAATCAAAAATTTAAAAAAAAAGTATTTTTTGCAGGGTGCAAGCCATATGCACCCCTACACCCACTGCTACACACATGCACACACACACACATACACACACACACACATATATATATATATATATATATATATATATATATATATATATATATATATACAGACACACACATACACCAACTCCAAGATGACACTATGACACTACAGTGGGGAAAAGGCAACACTCATGTGGGGGACTGTGTCGTCCACAGCCTTGCTAACTATCTTATACCAGTTCTGAGATTGCACAAAAGTAGAGAAAAGGGAAAGGAACCCCCCCCCCCCCCATCTTTGACATGCAGTGATCTGTGACAATTATCAGTCTCAGTGCTTTTTTTTTATATGCATTTCCTTTTTTTGCTTTGATTCAAACAAAATGCATTTGAAAAGAATTCAGTTTGACAAAATGACGTACTTTATATAAATATATATATATATATATATATATATATATATATATATATATATAAAAATCAAACATAAAAAAAAAAAAAAAAAGAGTGAGATCAGTTGATTTTTAATAAGCTACACTGGCTTTTTTTTCTGTGTGATAATCACAAGATTAGATCACATCAGTAACACTTATATATACAGCCAGCCACACACACACACACACACACACACACACACACACACACACACACACACACGTGCATTCTTACACGTGTGTGTGTGTGTGTGTGTGTGTGTAGTTAGCTAGCTAGCTAGATGACATATGGTACAGTTAACTTAGCTTTATTGAATACACTTTTAGTAATGAAGTTAACTGACATGTTTTTTGATAGACAGCCATTGTATTCAACTGCCAGACATTTGATGTTGAGGACATTTTCCTACGATTTTTGAAAAGTGCTAATAAGAAAGTATATATCTTTTTTCTACGTTGACATTTTCAGATAGAGTGAACATTTCAGCATCAGAGGTAAGCTGTGGTGTGTGTGTGTGTGTGTGTGTGTGTGTGTGTGTGTGTGTGTGTGTGTGTATGTGTGTGTGTGTGTTTGTGTGAGATTACAGTTAGGGCTACAGTAAAGACTAGGTAAGTAGACACATGTGGTGCTGTTCATAGGTTCATAGGTTCATACTAGGCTATCTGCCCAAGGGCATTTATAAGCCTAGCCCATAGTTATGTGGCTTTCGCCACCCCTTTAGTTTGAATAAAACTATGCCTATTATTTTGCTGTGCCTCTGTCAAGCAGTGACACTGAAGTAATCCTTGGGGTATATCTGCGATCTCCCATCCATTGGTCAAGATTCCTCTTGAACAAGGCCAGCGAGGTGCTCTGCCTCACATGTACCGGGATTTTGTTCCACAGCATAGGGAGTCTCTGGGTGATGAATTTGTCCCTCCAGCACGTTCTATTAATAACCGTGTCAAGGTTTAAGTCTCCTGCCCTTGTAGTTCTGAGGGATCTAGATTTTTTGAGGTGAAGCATATTCATCAAATCTGGGTTTGACATGGCCTTATATGTCAGGCACAGGTCACCTCTGAGCAAGCGGTATGAGACTGAATAGAGCTGGAGTTCTTTCAGTCGGGCAGCATAAGACATATTTTTGAGACCCTTTATCCTTTTGGTGAGGAACTTTTGGGGCCTTTCCAGCTGCTGCAGGTGTCGGGTCAGATACATTCCGAATGGGGCATTGTACTCAATCATAGGTCTAATGAGTGATGAGTACAGGGGACGATGACCTCCCTTGATCTAGATGTGAATCCCTTCATGATCAGGTGGGCAATGTAGAAGGTTTTCCTAACTACTTTAGCAACATGAGTGTCAAACGAATGGCTACTGTCAACCTGGGTCCCCAGATCCCTGATGACTTCTTCTGTGCTCAGTGGATTGCCACCTATATGGTAGCTAGGGGTAACCTTGTTTTTCCCGAAGGGTATGACTATGCATTTCTTGGTGTTTAACTTTAGGCCATGGCTCTGGCACCAGTTATCCGTTTCTGTGAGGCCCTTCTGAAGGATATCTGTGTCAGATGTGTTTTCGACTATGGCGCCCAGTTTGCAGTCATCTGCAAACTTTGTCAGCCATAACCCTCCTGTGTTTGCTTGTACTACAGAAAAGTAGATGCCGAACAAGAGTGGACCCAGGACTGAGCCCTGTGGGACACCACTTGTGACAGGCTTTGAGTCTGACATGGCTCCAGCAACTCTGACCCTGTGGGTTCTGTCACTTAGCCAGTTTGCAACCCATCTTGTGATGTATGGGTTTACATTCAAGCTGATGAGTTTTTCGATGATACCTGAGTGGGGTATTGTGTCGAAGGCCTTTGCCAGGTCGAGGTAGGCTGTATGGACTGCCTTTCCCTCATCAATGGCCTTGGTGACTGTCTCAAAAAAGTCAACCAAGTTTAAAAGGCACGATCTGCCTTTGACAAAGCCAAACTGGGTTGGATCCAAAGTCTGCAAGTTCCCTATGTCTTTATTTATGAGTTCCATTATGATCCGCTCCATGGCTTTGCAGATAAGGCTTGTCAAGCTAATGGGATGGTAATTACCAGGGTCGGTGGAGGCACTGCCCTTGTGAAGTGGGACCACAGTCGCCATGCGCCACTCCTTGAGTACGTATCCTGAGGTGAGGCTAAGATTAAACAGCTGTTCTAACTGCGGGTTTAATTCCTCATTGAGTTTGTGGAGCACACAGCCAGGGACACCATCCGGTCCCATGGATGCTGTGTTTTTTGCCTTGGAGAGGGCAGTTCTCACCTGGGCGTTGGAGATGTTTGGGGGGCTACAATCCTCTGGTATAGATATCTCTCCTTTTGGGGAAGGGGAGAAGTTTGCACTGAACCTGTCAGCCAGTATGTTGGCAATGTGTGTAGGTTCAGTAATCTTCACATCATTTTGAACTAATTCTGAGCATATCTGGGAGTTTCCTCCTAGGTTTCTAACATAGCTAAAGAAGGCCTTATGATTGTCTTTTGAGTCCTTGGCGATTTTTCTCTCAAAATTTGCCTTGGATGATTTTATGAGAGCTCTTAGTTTTTTACTTATAATGATCAAAGGTGTCTTACCTTTCAAGGATTTTGCTCTATCTTGTAGTAGCTTCCTCCTTTTGTTGTAGAGCTTGTTTATGGCTGGGGTCCACCAGACTGGACGCTTGCCTTTGTACAAAGAGTCTTAGTTTTGTTTGGGATTGCCTGATCCATGCAGTCCTGTAGGTGCTGGTAGAAGGCATTTGTAAGTGATTCAGCAGTTTGAGTAATGTTTACCACTGGCTCAGGGGCCTTAAAGGAGACCACGCTAGTTTTAGAAGTGTGAAGTCGGCTTTTGAGAAGTTTTTCACTGTGGTCTTTTTTATTTCAGGTGGGGGCGGGATGAGGACCTCCAGCGAGATTAGTTTATGATCTGATCTCACCAGTGAGGGGTATACTTCCGGTGTTGAACATTGTGATCCCATGTTCGTGATGATGAGATCAAGTATGTTTTCTCCTCTTGTGGGGATGGTGACTAGTTGTTCCATGGCATTTGAGTTTATGAACTCCAGGAACCTTTGGGCTAGAGTGTTTGGGCTTGAGTAATGTTCCCAGTCTATATTAGGGTAGTTGAAATCACCTAGTATGGTGGTGTTTGGAGATACATTTATCCCCTCCAATGTTTTCAGGAAGGCCATGTGAGGTTCCTGAGTTTGAGAGGGTGGCCTGTAACATGCTACAAATTGCAAAGTAGTCTTGCCTATGGTTAATTGCACCTGGATGGTCTCCGATGCATCGTGCGTTGCCACCAACCTTGAGGTGTGGGTGTCCTTTATGAATATGGACACCCCCCCTCCTTTCTTGGTGTTGTCCGGATTTTGGGGCCGGAACGCATGATATGAGGTGAAACCTGTTAGTGCTGGGGTGCTCTCAGGAGCCTTGAACCAGGTTTCTGTCACAGCACAGACATCGATGTTCTCCATACTGAGAAGGGCCTCGAGTGCGTGCATCTTGAGATTGAGACTTCTGGCATTGAGCAGCATTACCCTTAGTTTTTTTCCTTTTTTGTGTTCTAGGGTGGTAGGTTTAGAATTTGAGCCTTGCCTAAAAAAGGCAGTATGGTGGTGGCAATTGCCTTTGCCAATATCCGGAAGCCTAGGGGTGACAGGTGCAAGCCGTCCCTTGCGAAGCAGCGTGGCTTGTCCAGCATGTCATCCCAGGCAGACAGACATGTTTTCCTGTGAAGTATGTGCATGTGTTGTGTAGTAGCCCCGTTAGTGAAAGCGTTTTTCATCAAGTAATGTTTATGACTGGGGTTGAGGCTGACTAAGGTGGAACTCAGTGAAGTTTTCCTTTTTCAGTCAGTATACTTTGGGTAGTTTATATTTTCTATTTTAGTTAGTTTCATAGTAAAGTAATCACTGTTATGTGCATTGATGTTTCTTCACACTTGATGTATAATCACATATGCGTATGTGTGTGTGTGAGTATATACACACATACAATGAATATAAAAAGTGTACACACCCCTGTAAAAATGCCAGTTTTTTTTGATATAAAAAAATGAGACCACATTAAATCATTTCAAAACTTTTTCCACCTTTAATGTGACCTATAACCTGTGCAATTCAATTGAAAAACAAACAGGAGAAAAATATGAAAAATAAAAAATGTACAATAAGCTAGTTGCATAAGTGCGCACACCCTTAATTTAATACTTTATTGAAGCACCTTTTGATTTAATTACAACATTCATTCTTCTTGGATACACATCTGCCATCAATTAAAGATACTCAGGTTAACTCCAAATAAAGTTCAGCTGTCTTAATAGGATTTTCCTGCATTTACTCAGTTGTCTGCTATAGCAAAAGCCACGGTTCGCAAACAGTTTAGAAAGCATCAATGGGATCTCACTGTTGAAAGGTATCCGTCAGAGGAAGGGTACAAAAGAATTTCCACAGCATTGGATATACCATGGAACACAGTTTTTAGACAGTCATCAAAACGTGGAGAAAATATAGGACAACAGTGACACTGCAAATATCTGATGTCCCTCCAAAATTAATGAAAAGACAAGAAAAAAAAACTGCTCAGGGAGACTGTCAAGAGACCTACAGCAACAATTAAGGATCTGCTGGAATTTCTGGCAACTACTAATTATGTACTACATATGACAACAATCTCCTGTATTCTCCATATGTCTGGACTATGGTGTAGGGATGCAAGACAGGAGCCTTTTCTAGCACAGCAAAACATCCAGGCCTGGCTAAAATTTGTAAAACTATACATCAAGACTCCCCAAAAGCATGTGGGAAAATGTGAACTTTTTGGACACAATTCCAAAAGGTACGTTTGGAACAAAAACACTTCGCATCACAGAAAGAACACCATCCCCACGGTGAAACATGGTGGTGGCAGTATCATGCTTTGGGGTTGCTTTTCTTCAGCCGGAACTGGGGCTTAAGTCAAGTTAGAAGAAATTATGAACAGTTTCAAATACCAGTCACTTTTGGCAGAAAAAACGTCAGGCATCTGCTATTATTGTGGTCTCATTTTTTTTATATCACAAAAACCTGGCATTGTAACACACACACACACACACACACACACACACACATATATATATATATATATATATATATATATATATATATATATATATGGGCTCCAGCCATTTTGTCAAATGTCTATTTGATTAATGAATTCAAGAACTAATGCTTAATACTGAAGACATGGACAGCCACATTTTGAGGCAATGTTTTCTCAAGAAAGGTGATTGGGTTTGGAGTAGTACAGAGCATTTGTGCATGCATGTGAGAGTCAGGGTTAGAGTCTGGGATAGGTTTTGTATGTTTGTGTGCAAGTGTGTGTGTATTTTAGGGTTAGGTAAGGGGATGAATGTAGTATTATCAATATGTGTTTCTGTGTATTTGTGTGTCTGAGTGTGTCTTGTTTAGCAGCAATGTTACAGGAAGGAGTGAGTTTGGCATTATAGTTAAGGTCTTTTTGATTACTGGCTTGGGTTAAAAATTACCCTTCAGGACAGTTAGCTCAGTATTCACATGTGAACCTATAAAGGTAAGATGTAGGGTTAGGCTTGGGGGAAGCAATCACACTGGCACAGATCAAGGATTCGGAAAATCTTTATCAGCTTCTGGAATGTGATGCAGCAGTTGACACAAAGAATCTCTATCATGTTGCAGGGCAAAGACAAAGAAAGTAGTCAACAGATGCCATTCATAAAGTAGTTAAGCAACAAATTGCTTCACCAGTTCAGAGAGCATCAAAGGTAGGTAGAAAAAGTATTTTCAAGAAGCTTCTGAATTAATAAAACCCCACAAAAGCCTTAGGGATAGGGATATATTTAAGTGTATGCATGGTGAGTATTTCATATTTAATATTTTATGTTTATTATACTTATTGTGATTTTTGTTAGGGGGGATATGTCATGTGGGTGAAGCCTAACTCTTTAAATTATTTTTCTGCTTCTCGCTCAATGTTTCATTTAAATGAAATTTAAATGTCATTTAAATGTTGTTTATTATTGGCGAGTTCTGGGTATTTAAACACCAGTTACGCAATGGATTAATTAACTCTGATGAAGTCTAGTAGAAGGTGAAACAAGACAAAAGCGTTCAGCTATATTTACTACTTGTTTTGTATTATACCAATTTATTACTTATTTGTTATCCAATTAAAGTGCTTTGATTTTATGGTCGTTTCTTTTTAGAACATAATGGAAATACCCTTTTTTATAATTTTACATTTCTCAGTTGTCTTAAATCTACCCAACTATTAAACTCAATAGCCACCCAGCCATTTCACTACAGCAATGTTTACATTTCTTTTCATGGGGGGATTATTTTATTCACTCCTGTATATACATCGCAATGAATCTTCAGCTTTTATCAATTTTTGTTCAGAAGAGTTGCTCTTTATTTCCTTACCCTGATAATTTTAATTTTCACACCAGTACAAACCTAGCTATGCATTCATAAACAGCAAACAGTTTATGTGTAAAATAATTCCATACCTTTTATCAAATCTTTTCTTAGTTTGTGTCATGCACTTCATCCCCATTCAAAGCTTAAAATACTTTTCCACTGTTCAAGATGGCTGCAGAGTATTTTCTAGATCGCTAAAGATCTGGAGGTGGTCATGTCAAATGCCTCATTTTGATTTGTGGTGATTTACCTTTTATTCTAGGTATTTCTAATGCTTAAATATGTCTACATAAATACACAAATGTATTAAAGGCAGTGAAATATCATCACATTTCAGTTTTTTTTTTTTTTGAGGGTATGGCCGAATCATTTGTCGATATATATACTGACTTCATTAGTGGTGTAATTGTATGCCTTGCTTTTTCAGATGTGCATAAAATCAGCATTAAGAAACTCAGAATCTTGATCTGTTTGTAATTTGTTTGGCTTGGGAACCCACCCCCACTATCTCTGCAGCACATTTACCTGACTTATCTTAATGTTTAGTGCATGCATGTTTAGACAGGATGTCTATAATTCTAAACTGAAACCCATCTTTGTCTTTTGAAAGACCTGACCTGTTAACAAAATCTGCCTGCCAATGGCCATCAGTTTTGTGCACAGACACTCTTCTTCTATGAAAATGCTAAACGTGAGTTTGTGCATGGTCTAAGCTTCATGTAAGACCACGGTTTTAATACCCATTATGAAATCTTTTTCCGTTTACTTTTAGCAACATCTTACAAACTCAGCACACCTCCTAAACTGCCTGGCTTTTGTTTGTCATATTTTTTCAGCATAGTCTTCATCTTAACTTAAGCACTGTACCAAAATAAAGTGCAAGTTTTTTTTTTTTTTTTAATGATATAACATACAGGATTATGACTTAGACCCCTGACATAACTAATGTTTTTAGTCAAGACATATCCATCAAGAAATTCACCTCAAGAGCGGAGAAAAGCTCAAAAAGTAAATCTTCACAGAAGAACATATAATACAGAGGATTACGATCATTTCAGTGATCAGAACCTACTTATTACATGTTTACGACATGGATGCCAATAAAGTCACCTCGAGAGTGAAGCTTGAGAGGGGAATCTTGGCATCCAAGTCAAGAACACATAATTCAAGGTTATGATCATCAAACCGATTCTGCTCCATGTACTACTAGTTACAGGGAAAAAATCGCCAAGTGTTTTCCTGGCATTCAAAGGCATAAAACACTTAGTGAGCACTGTCAGAGAGATAGTGGAATTTACACCTAACCTTAATTCCTCTCAACTGTCAGGACTTTCATAGAACATCCAGATTATTGCTTCATACTTTTGGTCTGTTCCTAATCAAATCTGTGTTTTTGGACAAAACACGGAGGAGTGAAGTCACTAAATAATGACATACATTTAAGTTACAGAGTTCATATCATTTGGGAAATGGATACTACTTTGGATTGTTATTCTAACAACTGAGTTTGACTGAGAACTTGGGGAAATGTTACCTGTATGGACAGCAGGCAGAAACAAATCTTTTATTTCTGCCACTGTCATTTGCTAGTCTGTACAGTGGGATTTTACTACCAACTGCTAGACCCAACCTTAATAACATAAGAAGGGGTGCTTAACATTTGTTACGGTCAGGTCATGTTCCACTCTGGCACTCAGCTGGTTTGTCATTTTCCAAATATCGGAATGTAATCAGCACACTCCATGCACTACAACTATGTTATGATTGGAGAGACTCGATTATAATTCTTTGTAGTAAACGAAGCTTTAGCTGTCCCAGTTACAGAAAAGAAAGTGTAGGAGAGCAAAGTGTCCCTCTGATGAAGAAATGGCTTTAAAAACTGTTGGATATTTTCCTCTGTCATTTTTTTGACAACAAAGCTTTAAAGTTGTGAAATTGATTCTGATGCTGTACCGTGTTGGCAGTTGTTAAAACTATACATGCATGTGAGTGGCACGTAATATCACTGAAAACCTTTCATCAAAACTTTGTTAAACACTTTTCTTACATCAGAATGTTGCTTAACAAGGTTGCCCTTTCCAGAATTTGGGGCATAACTGCAAAACTCTTTGTACTACATTTTATATTATTCATATAGTAGGAAGCTCACCTTGATATGTTTCATAAAAATATGTACAGCATGTCATGATGCTTTCTTGAAAACAACATACATTTTAAATTTCTAAACAAAGGAGAGCATGTGTGTTATCCTGCATAAACAAAAAAGTGGCTGCAAAGTCCAGTCTATATACTACATCCTTTGTGTATCTGGTGCTTTAAATTGTAACAATTGACATCAGTAGTGTACATTAGCATGTCCAGTACACAGCCCTGGGCATTTTTGTTTAAGTCTTCAGACATTAAAGGTAGAACAGTTTTTAATGTTTCCAGCATGTAACTACACTCAACATCAGACTTGCCACTTCCTACAATGTGCATCTTTTTTTTTTTAATAAAACATAGCTTTTGTCAGTTTGGTGGATTACCAGTTTTCGGGAGGCATGTGTCTGTAATCTGCACAGCTACTGTAATTCTTCAAAAGGTTTTCATTTTTTTCTGTTTTTCAATGATTCCTTGATACATCACCAATAGGTTACCATCCTCCACAGTCTCTAATGTGTACCACTTCCCGTATCATACAGGTGCATGCAGTATGGTGCAGGACTTCCCTTTTTGTACAGGATTTTGAAATATTTCTCAAGGATCCCCAATATGACAGCTTCTTTAATGGCTACCCAAAGTGTAGCACTTAGTTCTGCATTTCTATTATTAAACTCCATTAAGGTGCATGCCACCCGATTAAATTTTGTCAACATGTATCACCTGTAGCTTAAACATGTCAGAATATGATGAAATGCTCTTGCTTCAATCAGTAGTTTTATGCACAGCAGCTGGCACTTATACACCTCTGAAGACTCCCTATGCCAGTAAATGTCATCTAGTTCATGTATATGGCTGTGCTTGCTCTGGGACTGTCAGTCATTTCTGTGCATCTCACAGTTTATCTTTACATGCTTAAAGAAATTACAGTTTTTACAGCTTCCAGCAGGGCAAAGTTTATACTCAGGGTAAGACTCAACTCCGCCCAGTGTGCATCATTTTACTTCCACTCATCACTTTCTGATTAAAATATAGTTTGTGCCGTCTGGAATAGCCCTTTCTGCTCTGCACTGCAGATACACCAGGGTGTGTGTCTAAGCATTCTGCTAAACTCAGTACATCTTCCTGTTATCAAAGTTCTTTGTTGCTATCTGATGCTGAGGAATTTTGCTCACCAACTTAACAATTCAGCTCTGGTCCATTGATTAATTTATGTCACAATACACCTGTTTATTCTCTACTAGCATGGGACAAGCTGGTGACAAAGAGGTGGTGGGTAAGCATCACCCATTTCAGGGTTATGTTTTCTATGGCACACATAAGCAAAACAACATTAGCAAACCACTCAGACACTGCTTTATGCATGCTTTTAAAACTCCTGGCTAGACTAGGGAACCACCTTCTGCTAATAGTGTCACTTCTCATATGAAGTAGCAGGCAAGCCACAACATGTTAGATAACACCACAAAGGGGTGGGAAGCACACACTCCATGATCTAATATATGCACAATGCTCACTCAGAAGGAATGTTAAATGCAGCATGTAAATTTGCACATAGACATTTGATTTTAGTTAGACATTTCTAACTATCTTGTTATAATATTTTTATTACTACCCAGAACTAGATGCTTAATAGACTAGAGTTTGTCTGCTAACCATACACCAAACTTTCCCTACATTTATCTTTCTCTTCATTGCTTGATTCTTTATCTGCTCAGAAGCATTTCCATATAACTTGGTCAAGAGTTTTCAAATACTGTTTGTTATATTGGTAATTTTGATATACAGGATATTAGCTGCTAATAAGTTTCATCCTGTTATCCTGTGATAACCTGTGAGAGGTTCATAGATTAGTAATAGGCTAAATGGGCCCCCATGTGAGAATCAAACCCTGCACCTTGTGTCTATAAGGTAAGCACCTTAACCATTATACCACTCTCCCACAACAATATATATGTAACTGTTACTACTCTGTAAATTTTGCTGGACAATGCCACTTGACTAGAGCAAACCTCTCAACCTTAGTGCAAGAATCAGGGAGTAAGTCAAAAATAATGAAGTGACAAAGGCATAATATCAGACTTTAAATATTGCTCTGATAAACGTACAGTTTCTAGAATAACAGGTGTTGTATTGGAATGCACTTTCTGAAGGATATGAAGTCTAAAACTCTAATGTCTGTCATTATTGAGTGACTTCAGCCCTCAATAGTTTGCCATAAAATCACAAATTTTATGAGGACTAGGCCAGAAATATGAGGCAAAAATCTGGACATTCTGCAAAATTCCTGTCAGTTGAAAGATATGGGCTTGTGTTATGCCTGAAATGGGTCATATGATTAGTATACCTACACAGTTAATAAAAATAAGTAAATAAAAATAGCTCACAAGGACAAGGTACAAGGTGCTATAATAGCAAAACAAGAAATAAAACTATGGAAGCCTGAATACCATAGCAGGTGACTGCAAAAGTAGATAGAACACAGGAAATGTAAGTCCTTTTATGAATGAATATGGAATTCTGACAAGTGATATAAAGTATAACAAGAAAGAGGCAATGTAAATTGGCAGAATGCCCATGGTGTCACTTCCAGTCACAGGCATATCTTGGGACATGTCTTCAACATTAGATATTATGGGGAAGATTTGCAGGAATAGAAGTGAGCAGATTTTCCAGTAACAGTTCCATGAGGGTAAGACTTTTGAACATTAAACATTGCAATGCTGTGTTTGCAATGCTGTGTAAACACATTTACTATTAGTAAAAACCAAGAATACCTTACAAGAAGAGAGAGAGAGAGGGAAACAAAGGCAACCAAAGTGAATATACAAATAAAGCAAAAGACTGGGGTAAAAAGAAAGGAACTTGGGTAAGTGCAATCACACAAGAAGTAGGCATTCAGAGGAAAGGAAGTTATTTTCAGCACGAATTACTCTGATGGCTTAGTGGTTAAGGTCTTCGCCTCCAATGCACAAGGTTCGATCCTGACCTCCGACTAATGCCTGTTTGGAGTTTGCATGTTCTCTCTGTGTCTCTGTGGGGTTTCTCCCAAGTTCAAAAAACATGCTGAGTGTTTCCATCTCAAACTCACCAATGAATGGAGCTGTGGGCAGCAGCACAGACTCTACATGGTGCCCAATGGGGGGAAGAGTTGTAACGAGACCAACCGCTTTGGGCATCTATTGTGGTGCACAGTATCCTCAAGATAGGACAACATGGATCACAAACTGCGCACCGTGGCAGGGCTAGCCACTCGGTGTAAAATATGGCTCTAGGTGATTCGGTTATGTTGACTGTCGCCAAAAAATGGGCATGGGTAGTTTCCGGTGATAAGTGGGTTGAGGACCTGGCCTACTCTCTGACCCACGCCAGGGACCCATGCTAACGGTGGGAGGGGTATATGTGCCCCTATTGGCCAGTGTGTGCCCGCCATAAAAGCCCAGCAGCCCTGGGTCAATAGGCTACTGGCTGGCCGGTGTCTAGTTGCCCAGCCTGGGTTACCTGGGATAGTGAAAGCTGGACATAAAACCAACCAACCTGCCAAACATGAACTAAGAATTGCTACGCTTAATGTAGGTTCACTGACAGGATGCAGCTTAGAAGTGGATGGCATGATGATACGGAGGAGGCTGGACATCCTATGTATCCAAGAGATGAGATGGAAGGGCAGTGCAACAAAGCCACTTGGCTTGGGATCCAGACTCTACTACTCAGGTGGTGGACAGGCTAGAAATGGTGTAGGAATTGTGGTGAGACAGAGGCTTCAGAAGTCAGTGAGGGATATCATCAGAATTAATGACAGATTCATGGCAATCAGACTCCAGTGTAATGATAGGACAGTATTCATAATCTCAGCCTATGCCCCACAGCAGGGTTGTGATAGTGAGGAAAAGAGTGCATTCAGACAGCAGTTGCAGGACCTACTAGATAAAGCAGGACAACATGAATTGGTGTTGATAATGGGTAAATTAAATGCACATATCGGGACAGACAGAACAGGATATGAGGACTGCCTGGGTCCACATGATTGGAGCAATAGAAATAAAGAAGGAGAAGCCATTCTAGACTTCTGTCTGGCAAATGGCTTGATAGTAGCCAACACATGGTTCAGAAAGAGAGACAGTCACAAGATCACATACAAGAGTAGCCAACTTGCAACTCAGGTTGACTTCCTCCTAGGAAGGAAAAGGCACTGGGGTAGAATCCATGACTGCAAAGTCATCCCCAGTGAAACAGTCGGTTCACAGCATAAACCAGTATTTGCCACAATCATCTGTAAGCAGTGGTCAGAGAAGGCTCTAAGGTCAACAGAGACCAGGCTGAAGACCTGGAAGTTGACTGGATAGAAAGTACAGCAATTCAAGGAATTACTCAGGGCTCTAGCACCCCAAGAAGAGGAGGAAATAGGTGGAGTTGAAGAAGAGTGGCAGCGCCTAAAAACAGCATGTGTTAGGACTACAGAAAAGATATGTGGCCGAGCCAGGTATGGAAATATGGTACATAAGGAAAGCTGGTGGTGGAATGCAGAAGTGCAAGAAGTAATCAAAAGAAAGAAGGAGTGCAGGAAGAAGTGGGAGACAGAAAAGACTGACCAAGCTAGGTAGGACTACTGGTTGGCTAACAAAGAAACTAAGAAAGAAGTTGCAATAGCAAAGAATAGGGCATCAGAGGCACTCTATCAGCTTCTGGAAAGTGACTCAGTAAGGGGCACAAAGAAATTATACCCGGTTGCAAGGCAAAGACAGAAAGATAAAGAAGATAGTCAGACACCCTTCATAAGGGATTCCAGCAACAACCTGCTTACTAGCCCACAGGACATCAAAGGCAGATGGAAGGAGTATTTCCAGCAGCTTCTGAATGAAGAAAACCCCACAGAAGCGGTACTGCCCCAGAAACAGCCTACAATGAGAGTAGAAGAGGAGCCCAGCTTAGAAGAAGTAAGAGCAGCACTAAGGAAAATGAAGTCAGGAAAAGCAGCAGGCTCAGATGAGGTCACAGCAGATATGATAAAGATGCTGGGTGAGCTAGGGGAGAAATGGCTCCTGAGGGTACTAATTGCAGTGTGGAGAGAAAGGTGTATTCCAGATGACTGGAGAATAAGCATACTCGTGCCAGTGTACAAGAACAAAGGGGACATCCACAACTGTGGACAGTACAGAGGCATCAAACTCCTACCACATTGCATGAAAGTTCTGGAGAGGGTGATTGATAAACGGATATGCAGAATAGTAGAATGTAAGATGGGAGATGAACAGTTCGGATTCAGATCAGGATGCAGCACAACTGACCCGATGTTTGCATTGAGACAGATACTTGAGAAGAGGAGAGAGTCAAACTGGGCTTTCCTAGACTTGGAGAAAGCATATGACAAGGTCCCAAGAAAGCTGATCTGGGCAGTACTGCGGTGGTTTGAAGTCCCAGAAACATAGGTAGAATTAGTACAGACTATGTACAAGGACCCAGTGACTCAAGTATGAACAGTGTTTGGCCTCACTGAGGGGTTCCCAGTGGGAGCGGGTGTACACCAGGGTTCAGCTCTGAGCCCACTGCTGTTCATACTGGTAATGGACTACATCAGCAAACAGGTTGGAGGGGTCAGAGCAACAAAGCTGCTGTATGCAGACGATGTGGCAGTACAGGCAGACTCTGATCTAGAACTTCAGCAAAGGATAGGAAAATGGAATGCAAATCTGAAGGCACATGGGATGAAACTAAGCACAGATAAGACGGTGGTAATGGCAGCAGATTGGGGAAATCAGAAGAAGCTGAGAATAGAGATAGATGGGAAGATAGTGGAACAGGTAAACAGCTTCAAGTATCTGAGAGGGGTGGTTGAGGAGAAGGGTAGTCTGAATGAAGAGGTCAAAGCTAGAATCAGAGGGGCTGCAGCCAACTGGCATAGAGTATCAGGTGTAGTATATGACAGAAGAATGCCAAAGAAGCTGAAAAGTAAAGTGTACAAGACAGTGGTGCGACCAGTACTACTGTATGGTACAGAAACCTGGGCAGTAAAGGCAGAACAGTTGAAGAAGCTAGAGGTGATGGAAATGAAGTGCCTGAGAAAGGTGGTAGGATGCACACTGCGGGACAGGCGAAGAAATGAGGACATAAGAGCAGAAGCCAAAGTAGCTCCAATTGCAGAAAAGATCAAAGAAAACAGATTATAATGGTATGGGCACATGTGTAGAAAAGCAGAAGACAATCTGGTGAGTGAGATTTGGGACAGACAGGAAGAAGGTAAGAGGAAGCGTTGATGTCCAGCAAAGAGGTGGATGGATTGTGTGAAAGAAGATCTGCAACAGTCAGGCATGAGTGTTGAAGAAGGCAGGAGAGTGGCACTGAATCTAGAGAGTTGGCAACAGTTAATACGATACCCCGTCCCCATGTAAATGGGAAAAAGGGGATGATGATGATGATGTTTTAGCTACTAAGTGACACCATACCTGGGGCAAGAGTAATGCTTTTGAAAAAGTTTCTTCAGTGCAGACAAAAATTGCAGAAGTTGTTTTATGGCATACACCACTAGAAAGAAGAAATTCCACTTGGTGGACAGTTAATGCTTCAAAGCCCAGTCACCAAATAAATTTGACATACTGTTGTTTGCTTTTAGGTTCTTGATCAAAATGTATATTGACCAAATAACGAATGCTATTGAATCTGTGACACGATTTTTCTCAGTGATTTTAGTAAAACTGTGTGTTGTCATTGTTATGTATTGTTCTTCTGTCTCCCAACATGTACTCCTTTTCCAATCACAGTTCTTTTCTTTTTGTTATTATATAATAAGTCTGTAGCCGAAAAACATCAATCAATTCAAACATCAACCCCTAAGCACCATGTTCAATTATAGCCTCATCTCAGGCTTTGTGCCCACTGAATGGTGCACAGCAACGGTTATCCCACTCCACAAAGGGGGTGCCACCAGGACCGTGGGAACTACCGCCCCATTAGCCTAACGAGGCTGGTCTACAAGGCCATGGAACGTATCATCATGGACCTTATAAACAAAGACATTGGTAATCTCCAAACTCTGGACCCCAACCAGTTCGGGCTTGTAAAAGGCAGATCATGTCTCCTAAACCTGATTGACTTCTTTGAAGCAGTCACCAAAGACGTAGACGAGGGTAAAGTGGTTCACACAGCCTATCTAGATCTCGCCAAGGCTTTTAACATCATCCCCCACTCTGGTATTATAGATAAACTCAGTAAACTAGGTATAAATCCCTATGTCACAAGATGGGTTGCCAACTGGTTCACTGACAGAAACAACACTATGAAAGTAACAGACTCCAAATCCGACTTCAGACCAGTGACAAGTGGAGCACCACAGGGTTCAGTCCTGTGTCCTCTCCTGTTTGGTATCTACTTTTTCTGAAGTACAGGCTAACACAGAAGGTCTTTGGCTAACAAAATTGGCAGATGACTGCAAACTAGGAGCTATAATTGAAACTCCTAACAGTGTGGACATCCCACAAAAGGGCCTCACTGAGACAGATGCCTGGTGTTAAAGTCATGGCCTCAAGCTCAATGCCAAAAAAGTGCATTGTCATCCCCTTTGGTAAAAACTCTGTACCCATGAGCTACCACATTGGTGGTAGTCTACTTAACACTGAAAGTTTGATAAGAGACCTTGGGACACAGGTGGACAACAGTCTCTCCTTTGATAATCACATCACCACAGTAGTCAGGAAATCCTTCTACAGCACTTCACCACAAAAGGTTTCTCATCCAGGAAAAGAGGTCATTGTTCCTCTCTACTCATCACTCATTAGACCCATTATAGAGTACAATGCCCCTTTTGGTATGTACCTCAGAAGACATCTACAACAACGGGAAAGGCAGCAGAAATTCCACACAAAGAGGATTACTGGCCTCAAACAGATGCCCTACACAGACCGTCTCAAAAAACTCCAGCTTTACTCCATCGCATATCACCTACTCAGAGGCGATCTCTGCCTAACATACAAAGCTATGTCAAACTAAGAGCTGTTGGACATGCTTCACTTAAAGAAATCCCAATCCTTCTGAGCTACACGCTCTAGGGACCTAAACCTTGTCACCACAACAAACAGAACATGCTGGAGGGATAGATTCCTGTCCCAGAGACTTCCCATACTCTGGAACAAACTACCTATCTATATCAAACAAAGCTCCTCATTAGCACTCTTCAAGAAATATATTGATGATTGGATGGGAAATAGGAAGTTTATCCCAGGGATCACCCCTGTGGCTCTGCTCGACAGGGGCATAGGAAAATATTTTTCTTGGGTGGCGAAAGCCAGGGTACCTTTTTGGCTAGGCTTGTATAGGCCCCTAGGGCCAATAGCCTAGTACCTACCTATTAGCCTATGACTAGTTAGCTTTAGGAGTGCTTTCTCTCATCAGTTCAAAATCATTACTAGGAGCAAACTCAACTTTTGGTGCTCCTTCCAGCATCCCACAAGACATGTCTATTTCAAAAATAACCCTTGAAAATGAAAACTATGCATGCCTCTCAGTTGTCTAGATTTTCACACAGTGTCCAGATTTTTGCTTCTTATTTTTGGTCTGTTCTTCATAAAATTTGTGGATTTCTGGTAAATCACTGAGGACTGAAGTTACTAAATAATGACATACAGTTGACTTTCAGACTTGATATCCTTCAGAAAAATGCACAATAACACAAATCCTGTTATCCAACAACTTCCTAAGTTTATAAGAGTAGTATTTAAAATCTGTCCCTATTTTTGGGCCTTTTCCCCCCACTATTTTGGCTTTGTCCAGATTTCTTGGGAAAAGAGGTTGAGAGGTATAAAACTGTGCATATCTGACTACAGGAAGCTTATGTGCATACAATAGCTTTCTTACCTGTTCAGTGCAAACACATAGTGAAACTTAATGTTGCACTGATCAGCGATGTCACAAGTTGGCAGGTCTTCCAGAGTTTCTACTAACTTCACCATGGCATCGTAATCCTAAAGGCAAAGAAAAGCATCAATCTGGACCACAAATTAGAAATGTAGGGAAAGAAATCAGTCTTCATGTTAGAAAACAGTAAACATTCTTCAAGCAGTCAAGTTATTACAAAATTTACAGACACTTTTACTGGAAACCTAAACTTCAGACCCCGCTGACAAAGTTATAGTAGTATCAGAATCTGTGCAACCATTTCATTTCTTAAATGCTGACTAATTTCCTTTCAAATAAACTAACGTCTTTACACTATACATTGCTGCTGGGCTGTTCTCTGAGATTTGAGTTAAAATCTTGATCCTCGGCATCTTAAAGAATACTTTAATACACTCCAGTAATAGGGATTTCAACCCAAGTAGTGTGCAAGTGCCAGTTCCCATTCTGAATCTGAAAGTATAATGTATCTCCCTGCCCACAAGACTTAGCACAAAACTCTCAATGCGCTATGACTACTGTAGTTTTCATTAAGTATGCAGCTGTAGTAATCCTTAAAATATTATTTCCTGATTCGGCACTGACAGCTTCCGAGGATGCATATCGATGCTGAGGATCACGTATGATTTTATGAAAACAGTGTTTCAAGAAGCCATTGAGCCCCCCACCCCACCCCCCACTCATTGTGTAACTGGTTCAAGATGTTTTATTAATTTATTTATTTACAGTTGTTTGTCAGGAAAGTCTGACCAAATAGAGCCCCTTTTCAGCCGAGGCCAGTAAAGTATTAATTAGCATTTTTCAGCAAAAGTATATAATATGAAGGATATTACAAAAAACATTTTTTTAAAAAACAGTAGCTTTGGCAGATGACGTATTGTTCAATTATGCAGTTTCTCAAGTCAATCATAAAATATATAAAATTTGTAATGAAAGCAAATAATCAGGAGGCTGGATAAGGACGTCGTAGATGACATAGTTAATACTGGAAGCAATATTTAGAAACAAAAACAAGATGGAAGTGCAGATGTTTGGATAGCAGAAGAAGGAAAGATTAGCTGAATGGGAATCAGCAGTAGCATATCCAATTGACAAAAAAATGATTCCAGTATGGTTTTGAATTGTTGGAGATTTATAGTTTTATAAAGAAATGAAGGAATGGTCCTCCACTGCTTGGCTACATAAAAGGAGTAAAAGGCATTGACATGAGAGTCACTGGAAAAATATACTGTTTGATAAAACTTTGTCAAAGGATCTGATAACGCTGCTGAAGTGGGTTGTGGGTTAGACTGGTAAGGTATGTCTGGTTTATATATGGATCTACTTCAGTAGATCAAACTTTTACTAGTTCGAACCACATATGGCCGAGACCATATGTTCAAACTCGTAAAAGTTCGAACACTGACGTAAAACCACATAAAACCAAAAGACTCAAAACTAAACGTCTATCGCAGGGGGCCTACGCCTCCGTGCACCCCCCCACCTTACATAAATATACCAACTCAAAGATTGCACTACACTGCGGAAATGGGAGATCTCCATTCAGTCAGATTGGACTTTTACAAGTTTGAACATATGGTCTCAGCCATATGTGGTGAAGGGGACCCATATGTATACACACAGACACACACACACACACACACACACATATATATATATATATATATATATATATATATATATATATTTGTATCTATCTATATAGAGAGAGATATAGACAAATATATAGACATAGATATAGATATAGATATAGATATAGATATATATATATATATATATATATATATATATAGAGGGAGAGATATATGTACACATCTATTTTATATTTTTCAACATTTGAAAAGAATGAAGGGAAGATGGTGACTTGTTTGCTTTTCAGATATTCCAGTCTTTATCCATTTGTTTCATCAGTTATTTTGTGATTCAAGAAAGCCAGCACCCATGGTTAGATTTAATTCTTTGTTTATCCTCATTGGGCATAAACATTAAATATGTTTAGGAATATATGGTTTAAGTGTGTTACTATATCATCAAGGCATAGATGTTTAAGGATGTTTCAGGTAGAAAACCTCACTTATCGCTTCTCTGAAGTGGTTACTGTTAAACTTAGAGAGGTTTCTTACATTTTTAAATAAGACAGGGTTATGTGCTGGCAAGTGGCTATGAGTTGCAATGATAGGGAGGCAGTTGCTAAGATAGTCAGGTGTTGTTAGTGTTATTTGTTGGGATCCAGCTTAATGTTGTTTGAGGACTTGTTACATGTGGATGGAGTATTAATTAGCTGAGTGACAGATGGAGGGGGAACAATGAGTTGTGGATGATTCAATGTATAAGATTCAGCTAATCCAGTTCACATTTGTGTCACCTAATATGCCAGTTTCCCTGGGAAAGTTAGAGAAGGCCTAAGATAGCATATCCTCAATCACTAGAGTGTTACTGGATTGCATCGATGGAATATAAACGGCTAATATACATATGCTTTTCTTTTTGTCCCCTTTTAGAATAGGTATAAGGAGTTCAGAATTGTTAAAGTGTTTGCGTGGGGGGGGGGGTTGCTATAAAAGTATGCAATTGAAGGCTATTTGGAAAAAGTATGGCCGTACCTCCTCCTTGTTTTGGCTGGCAAGTCCCATCGAAGGATACTAAAGCATACACTTAGGATTTTTTTCATTTGTGATGGACAGTTTTAGCCAAGTTTCTGTTTATACAAGGCCCATCAAGAGTGTGCCAACGGATAAATGCATAGAGCAATGAAACTCAAGTTTGAGGTTGTGTAGTAAGTGGTTAGGTTGTGATGTATGATTGTTGCTGGAAAGAGAGGTGGCAGCATGTAACGTGTTATGACTAGAATAGGGGGCCAAGGGTGGGATGAATATCACCATTTACCAGAACTAGGTTTGAATAATGAGGTTTGTAAGTGTGATAGTTTGAGGTAGGTCTTCTTTAGAGACAGGGAGGAGGAGGAGAGGAAAGGACTGTGGTGTTTATGTGTCTGGAAGGAATAAAGTGGTGGAGAGACAGAAGACAAAGGTTTGAGGTGAAAGCAGGACTGTAAATATACGGCCTGGTAAAGAAAAGTAACATGAGGGTGTGGTAAGTAGATGTAATGGGGTGTCATTGAGAATAGTGGAGTAATATGAGGTGGTGGGTAGGGGCACAGCTAGTAGAGTTTATAATTTA
Source organism: Protopterus annectens (assembly GCF_019279795.1). Taxonomy (NCBI): domain Eukaryota; kingdom Metazoa; phylum Chordata; order Ceratodontiformes; family Protopteridae; genus Protopterus; species Protopterus annectens. The sequence goes on along the minus strand of NC_056735.1, from coordinate 287,197,830 downwards.
GGATAGTGGGAGGTGTGAAGTATTGTTTGTATTGCTGGACACCGCAGGGTGGTTGGGAAAAAGTAATAAGTGAGTTGGTGAAGGAGCCGTGCAAACATGTATGGGAGAGTCAGATGATGGTTCTGACTATGTAATTATGTGTGCAGTGAAAAGGTTGATGGTTACTGGATACGACAATAAGTTATTTGGTGGCATGTAAGAAGAGGTGATGGGGTTAGTGTACTAGTCAGGAAGTAACAGGGAGAGGAGGAGTGGACTGTGATGTCATTTTGTGAAGAGATGTATACAATCTGTAGCAGGAAGGGTTTGCTTCTAAGAAAGCAATGAAGTGATTTGAGTATACAATGCGAGTGGTTGTAGGCCTAGGATTTAAGTTAAAGTTAGGTTTTGTTCTTAAAGAGGAATAACTTAGGATGGCGAAGGAGTTGTACCAGTATTTTTTAAGAATGGAATATATGTGCTTCAAATAGGTAAAAGTGAGTAAAGTCAGTAAAGAATAAAAGTAGAGTCATACCAGTGTATTTTTTTTAAGAATGTAACATATGTGCTTCAAATCAGTAAAAAAGTGAGGAAAGAATAAAAGTAACGGTATTAGAGTTGCCTGGGGAATTGGGAGTGGGAGTCCAAGGCGTGTTAGTGAGAGATAATCAGTTTGCAGAGACTCAGATTAATGTTAGGATACAGAATCCAGGCAATGGTAGCTGAAAAAATAAGACCTTTAGAGTCAAAAAGGCTTACAATCGTATATTGCAATGATAACATCCAGTTGAAATTCTGAGTTATGCTAATACAGGTACATACATCCCTTTAAAGGCTACTGGCAAGTTAAAGTACCATAAGAAAAAGCCACAAGAGAAATCGGTGTTAGATCTGCTTAATATGTGGTTTTATAGGGTGATGTTTAGCACTTCCACAACTGCTACTAATCAGGATGTGTTTTGGTAAAATAACATTGTCTTGTGAAATACAGAAAATACCTGAAACTAAACAGTGTGCAGACATTTAGGAGCAGAATATGCCTTACAATGCAAATTAAGACATGTACCCACTCTGTTTTGTGAGTATGGGTGGGAAGGCAGCAAGGCATTCTGCCTTCTACAGTCAGTGCAAAGACTAGGTTACTGACTGGGTACTGAGACCTAAACAAATGCAACTACTCCCAGTACCATCCTCGCTACTGGCTTCACTAGTTAACATTTACTCCAAGACTGGACCACACTGCTTTTACAGAAAAAAAACTCTAATTCCCATGCCAATATTACCTCGCAGTCAGGTTGAACTCACCAGCTACTGTGGAACAGTCACTGCCAACTCCTCCTTCCTCTTATGTTTCCAGATAAGTTGATGAACTCAAGTTTATATCAGCAGCTGGAATGGTTAAAACAGCGAAAGCTCTTTGATCGAGCTATAAATACCGAAGGCACTAAACAGCGAAGACACGGAACAGCAATTTTTTTCCCAGGGAAAACAATCACTGGGCCGTTTTTGGGAGTTTGCCATTTCCTCCACTGTGGTGTGATCTTGGAGTTGGTATATTTAAGTTGGGAGGGTGTGGGGGGCACAGCCCCCAAGATTTTTTTGTGTTTGCATTTTTTTTTTTTTTTTGTGGAGCAGCGATTTTTTTCCCTGGGAAAAAATTGCTGTTCCATGTCTTTGCTATTTAGTACCTTTAATATTTAAAGCTCGATCAAAGAACAATCGCTCTTTAAACTGTTCGAGCTTCTGATATAGGCCTGATGAACTTATTTTGTAAATGCTGATAGTAGTTTTTGCCTCCCAAACACAAGTGCACACATACACACATTATACACTCATGTGCATAGGGTGGTCCATATTATCTTGTCGAAACAGCATAACAGCAAATGCAGTTTCAATGAAAAATAAACAGTGAACTGCAAAACCAGCGAAAGCCAAGGTCACCAACTATTTTCCTAGAGAAAAAAATCAGTAGACCAACAAGACACAACACAAGTTAACCACCCCCAACTAAATATATCAACTCAGAGATCGCACTACAGTGGGGTAAACAAGGCTGTACAGAATATCACCTTCTGGAAACAAACATATTTTTGTTATCTATCTACTGCCAGCACTTCTTCCTATCCTTCATCTTACCTTCTTCTTCTTCTAGATAAAACTCTTAACGTAAGATCTCTTCTATAGCTGGCAGAATTCTAGCATATTAACCTCCCTATCTTATCGCTCACTATAATATTCTCTAATACTTCATAAATTAACTTCTCACATTAACCTCCCCACTATCTATAATCTCTTCAATAATTCCCCTACTTCTGCTACTAGTTTTATGATCTTTTGCTCTTCTTAACAGCATATCCTCACTAAACTTCTATCCTTTTTTACTTATAAAGTCTAAATGCTCTACTTCACAAACTGGCTGCTTGCTAGTCATGTTACAATACTAAACTGATTTGTAGATCAAATTTGTTAAAAATCTACCACAAATTGTAATCTACTCACATGTTAAACTCCATTAGGCCTAGAAACTTATGTATGTTTTGGCAACTCCGTAAAATCTATTAATGTCTGTATCTGTTCTGGAAATGTATGTTAATGTTTCAATATAACTGTACAATCTTCTATTGTCTGTACTTGTTCTGTTGAAGCTTTTCTCCCCAGGCCTCTGCTGAAAATGGGTTCCTGACCCAGTTGGACTTTCCCAGTCTGTCTGTCTGTCTATCTATCCATCTATTTATTTATTTATTTACTTATTTATTAATTTATTTAAACTTTTAAAAGAAGACATTCTGAGTTGATGCTAAGGGAAATGAAGTAAGGGGGATACACTGTACAGTCTGAGGAACACAGAGTTGAGTAACTAAGTGTACAGTAGCTCTGTCTAAAAAGAAAGGCTTTATGTGATTACATGGAATGGGCTGGGGGCTGTCAGTGGTAGAGGAAGTTTATCCAAGGGGAAGGGCACACTGACAGAGCTACAACTCTCAACATCTTCCCTACATAATCCAGGACAAATCCAGAAATAAACAGGGATACTTTTTGAAATATGCAGGGATTGGTTAGTAGTTGAGAGTGGATGCATTTCTTAAGGATAGTAGACAAAGGAAGGAATATGGGTATGGATATGAAGTTATAGAGTTCAGTAAATATCTGTTTAGTGACAAGATGTATGACTGTTTCCATGAGGCAGAGAACAGAGGTTCCCATATATAAGGATAGAGACAGGGCAGGCAATGATAGGCAAGTAAAACTACATCTTCCTACAAAATAAAAACCAGTATATTTTGGAAAGATTTATGTCGGGTGATGGAAAGTAGTTTCAGCAAATGGAAAAAAAATGAAAAATGTTCACAGAAACCACAAGCAAATCAACAATTTTGCCTTTGCATAGTGGCAAACTCCCCTGCACCCTCACACTCCCAGACTTGCATGTGTGTGTATATATATATATATATATATATATATATATATATATATATATATATACCAACTCTGAGATAGCACAACTCTGGGGAAAAATGCAAACTCCACTGCTGGCAAAAGTAATTTCTGTGAACAGCACTTCCTCTTTTTGGGTTCTCTGAAATTATGTTCGATGACATGACGTGCTCTCATTTTGGAAATACATAAATAATGTTTCCCAAAACCATCTCTGCCCCTTTCCAAAATAAATCATCTACTGACACTGCAGACATTTTTGGCAGATATTTTTAAAGAGGAATTCTGATGTACTCTTGTCAACATATATACAGCCTCCCTTAGGCAAGCAATCAATGAACATCAGTGACAACCAGACATAGCAAAATGGAGCTGGGTAGTCAGTGCCATTAGCATGTCACTTAGCAGAACAGTAGGGACTCATTACCCCTAAAGGCTGTGAGCACTGAAGCATGTCTGCACAACATGTGTACTACATCCTTGCCACCAGCATGATATTACAGGCAACCCTGTATTTTAAACATATGCCAGTACCCTCCTGAGCATTACCTTGTGCCCATTCCAAGCTAGGCTATCTGTTGCCCCTTCACAGTAACCCTGCACATTATTTGGTCACACTAATTCCCTTCCAGCAGTAGAGGGCCATAATCTGCTCCTCTGCTGTATATAACCACGTCACCTACTATAGCATTAGAGAGTGTGTCACCCATGTATCCAGCGCACCCTGCACTTGGCAATCTGTTCATGTTGGCAGGCTGTGTTTACCATCATGCATGTCACTCACACAATGGAATTTGTTCTTCTGCATAGTGGAACTTTTAATTAGCAGTCACCATCATACATTCACCTAAGGCCCAGCTTTTGATCTGATTTGATTCTTAGTATGTTTCAATTAACATGGTGTCACTTAAACAGAAAACATTCCATGTCACGTGATTTATACCCTGATTAGCAACTGCAATGAAATTCTGATTAACACAGACCTAACAGAAAGGACAGCAGTCGCTTCACTATATGGAATTCAAAGTAGAGTTGTTTTTTTTATTTCATTAGTTAATAACTTAATTACAAAATCCACTAGGCACAAGTACATCTTTTTAGTGTGACCTGGTGGTGTCACCTTGTTATTTATTCAAAGTCACAGAATAGGCCACTATAGACTGAGGGTATCTATCACAGGATAACAGGATGAAACTTATTAGAAGCTAATATCCTTAATTCTGTGTTAACTTGCCAGAGATGTTGCTCATATACACAAAGGAGTTGACCAAACAAGTTAAGAGTTAAAGCTCTATTAGTATTCTAAGCACACTAGTCACAGTTTTAGACAGCCCACCATAACATCAGGACATATCCCCTGAAACAAAGCATACTCTCAGAAATACAACACAATTTCAGCGTATGGAATATATACAAGAGTTACAAAACTAACAATCATTACACCACATCTTAATAATGGATTTTATCTAGCAACTATCAGTTTAGATTGCTCTAAAGCATTTGATGCTGTCTAGCACCTATCAATACTATAAGACTATTTGATGTAAGTTTTGTCTTGTGCAGTCTTAGTTTTCAACTACTTATTTAATTATAATGAATACAGTACTTAGAATAATGTTTATTCTACGGCCACCACTGTGAAGTAATATATTTGCGGGCTTTGTTTTACAATCACTGCTTTCATTTTTGTGCTTAACTTCAATTAGATTAAACTCAATACATAGATAATTCAACCCTCCTTGAATATGCTCAATATTTAGTCTCTTTAACAAAAGTCTAACAAGTAAACATGAACAATTTAATACAACAGAAGAACAGCAGCAATGCAGTTTCTGTTGCTGCCTAACAGTGCTCTGTTCTCTGGTTTGGTTCTTAGAAGAGTTACCTTCTGTGTGAAGTTTGCATGTCTTCCCTATGTCTCTGTGGGGTTTCTCTGAGTGCTGTGTTTTTTACCTACATCCCAAATACAAGTTAAGTGTATATCCTATAATGTGCTGACACCCTTTTAGGATTCATTTCTCTGCCTTACATCCACTGAGTGCCAGGATAGGCTCTAGCATCCCCATGACTCTAAACTACACTAAGTAAGTAACTGGAGAATGAACTAATGAATAAATGAAATACAATGGCTCAAAATATGTAGATTACTAAAACCGAGGAAAAATGTAATCTGATCAGGAAAGCAAACATCAACAAAACAAATGACTAACTTAAAAAGCACATCAGTCCTAACAATCACTTGGAAATAGTTGCAAAATGGAAACATCACGGTATTCACACGAACAGTAAAATAACTTTCAATAATTATGCAGACAAAAGACTAAAACAAACAAGTCAAAGCTGAAAAAAAGCTTGTACCAACAATACCCAAACTACTTCATGAAACAAACAAATGTATACAACTATAACTACTGAGCATAGTCTCACTGTGTCAGGTCCAAAGCTACAGTAATTGCTCCCAGCAGAACTTAAGAAGGCAAGCCACATAACCAAATTCTGATTCCACCTAAAGGCCACATCATTTAGTTTCAATATAATTTATTAAGGGTAATTTGTTTTAGTTCTAACTTATCGATTGCACCTTCTTAATTGTATTTTTCCTTGAAGCTTTTCCCACTGTAAGGCAGGTAGTACACCATCACTGGTTGTGGATGACTGCTGTACTCTGATGCTTTGTGTTGGGAGATTCTCCCTTCCCCACTGTTGCATAACCATGATATTATTATATATGAATGGGGAGGGGGGAATACTCATCTGTTTCAAATCAGTGCAGCTGTAAAATGGAATAGTTATGTTTTCAAACAGCTGAGTTTGAAGAATGGCTTCTCAGTTATTCGTGTCATGATCAATCATGGAGGTAGCCACTCACTTCTCTCCACACAATCTTTTTTCCTCAGAACAATACCATATAAGCTCACCTGCAGAAAAAAAAGTAATCTTCTTCACTTTAATCCTCATTTTGCTTTAAATACTTACTCTGTATATTTGATTACATCAAATTATGACACTTTACTACCTTCATATACATTTTATTTGCCATATATATTTTGTTCCAATTGTTGTTTTGGAAATGTTTTGGAAGCAGTTGGTTGTCCTTCAAATCTATTAACACACACACACACACACACACACACACACACCCACTGGGAGGGTGGCCTAATGGTTAAGGTGTTTACCTTACAAATACAAGGTTCAGGGTTTGAGTCTCACAAGGGATAATTGGCTAGGCTTAAAATGGCTCGCAAGGGCAGTTAGCCTAGTACTAACCTATGAACCTATATATCAAGTCACTTTTTATGTAACACAGATTGATATATATATGTGTGTGTGTGTGTGTGTGTGTGTGTGTGTGTGTGTGTGCGCTTTAACTCTCTGTACTTTGCAACTGTGCTATGACAGCAACTGGTGCTTTGTGATAGTACACTGGCTCAGTTAATAACTTGAAATAAATACACTGAAGGTATTTACAATAAAACCCTGTGTTTGCAGCAGAAGCCAAGGCAAGTGCATGCGTTACTAACTTAACAAATAACTTTCACAGCCAGTTAAACTTAGTACATAACTTAATTCACATATTTCTATGGCCAGAACTTGCAAACCTAATAACAGAGTACCCAGAAATAACAGCAGTTATAAATACAAGACCTTAAAGAAACCAACCCTCCAAAAATGGAACCTGTTACCATGGTCAATGTATTAAACTTAAATGATGCCTCTCTTTAAAAGTGCCACTAAAATATGCTACCTATGGAAAAGCACAGTCCATCTTTTACTATCACTTAAATACACTACTAAACAGAGTATTGTCCTCCATCTGTTCTAACTTCTTAAGATTCATTGCTTATACAGTTTGTCTTGAACACTTTTATAAAATATCAGTACTTGCTGCAAACTTATTTTATTTTTTTTTAAATAATCTACATAATCCCAATTGTACGTCACAGCTATCCCTTTAGCTTATCTATTGCTCTTCTTTCTTCATCTATACTCTCTGCTGAAGCAGTAATTCAAGTGTGATTTAACTTGTTTCTTTATCATTATAGATATCTGTTTTGCCCAAGTAAAAGTAGAATTTTTTTCTTCTCGTAATCTAGTCTACAAAGTGCAAAAAAAAAATACATAAATTTTTATATGGTTTACTGACTCATTGCACAATAATGCCTTTCATCCTCACAAACATACATACATCAGGATACTAGAAATTAGAGGTAAAATCATTTCAAAATCGTTAAAAAATACATTTTATTTATAATGATCAAGCTTGCAGCATTTTTTTTTCTGGTCAAAATAAGATCGTATTCACTGCTAGCCATAGGAAAACTCATTAACCCTTACTCTTTAAACGTGCACATAAACAATCAATATTTGCTTCAATGAAGCAACATTTTGAAGGCCACATTTGTATATTTCTACAAGGATCCTGAACTGCCTCCCCCACTTTCTGTCTATCCTTCTGGACTTCACAGCATGGAGATTCTGCAGTAACAATGCATTCTTTTTCCAAGCCTTATAACTTTTTTGGTCAATAAGAGAAAATGTGGCTTATATTGTAATCCATGCATATGAAATCTTCAGGAGAAAAACAAATTGTGATCAGTGAAATTATCTGGAATCTGAAGTTTCGTTAGATGGTATACTGGCAGAATACCATCCAAAAAAAGCAAAGTCTCCCGCCATCAACAACCCAAACCTACAAAATCAGACTCTCAACTCTCCCGCACTCACATAAAAATAATCAATTATTTTATTGCATTAGATAAGCTTGCTGTTGTTCATAGAGCATTACTTTTCCACTGTCCAACAAGTTAATTTGTCTGAAAGTAGCATGATTTATAAAGCAAACACCTGAGTATCTCAGTTTTATATAGCATAAATATTACTTACAGATAGTTAAAGTGTTAATAAATAGATGTACTTCTAAACATCAAAGTTCACAAATCTTGAATGGCTAATGATCAATCCCAAAAGGTTGAAAGGCAAAACACTGAAAAATCAAAACATTTGTTTTTTGTAGGGAGGCAAGCTCCATTGTACTCCATGGGGAGCTGTTCCCCACACACCCCCTGCTAATTATATAAACCAACTGGAAGATAACTCTAGAGTGGAGAAAGGGCAAATGTTGTGATCCCCACTGTACACAAGCTTGCATGGACTTAACACCAGCAAAACAAGTGGTCAAATGAGTTTCAATCACTTCTGCCAGTGTTAACCATATTAAAAATTACAACAATTCAATTATATGGAGTGTTTCTTAATAAATATATGTTTCTGATGCTTACTGCATAAAATGGTAAGAGAAGGATTTAATAACCTTTATGCTGGGACTTCTCCATTATGTACCAATGCATTTGGACTGTGAGTTCTTATACAACATAGCCAAAATGTGCACACAGTACTGTATGGAAATCAGTTATTCTTAGCAATACACTATTAGATGACTCTACGTTCTTCTCAAATAGGTGTTACAAGCAACGTCCTTAGAAGGAAGAATGTCTGAAAACACTTTTACTAACTGATCAAGATATTATTTAGTAATGTTGTAGGATCAAACCTGAATAATATTGATTTTTTTTGCATACATGTGTACATTTTTCTCATGTAAGGGATTCGGACATAAGGTATGTTGATTTTGACGAACAACAGCTTTTTCACTTTTTTATGTGAAAGCTTATACTGTTACTATTGCTGTCCCAAAAGCAATTAATACTCTCTCTGAATTCATAACTATATGTAGAAAGCTAGCAAAGCACGCATGTGTTTGTGTTGATTTTAAGAAATTTACTTTTTCAGTATTAGAAAAGGTTAAAGATGATGGATTTTGTGGTAATTACAAAGTAAAACTGGAATGTAAGGAAGTTATATGGCAGATTTTGTTAAACGCAGACAAATATCCTGGGTTGAATGAAGCAATTAACATCAAGTGCTTTTTACAAGCACAAAGACCTTGTTAATGGACATATGTTTACACACATTTTGACAAGTGATATTAATTTATTTTTATTATATATACATATATTTTTTACAAAATGTTTTAAAGAATTTTTTAAAATGAAATAATAAGTTGTCATTAACTTTTGACATTTGTATATATGTCTTTAAGTATGTATTGAAAGTCAGATACACCTGATTGGCTTTTGTGGATCATGAGGGATGTACTGGGACTATTTAAATCTATTTAAATCTTTTGTAACATGAGTATTTATTTTCTGAAGAAGTTCATAGGAATTAAAAGTGGACGAAATGCGTAAAAATTATTTGACTTTGAGACCCTTTGTTCATTACAGTGGTAGTGTGTTTTGTGTATATGTAGAAAGCTGACATACTCAGTAATGTTCTGACTTGGTGATAGGCTCAAGAACTATTTTTTTGTGTGCATATAGCAACAGTCCAGCACATGTGATGAGATTTAAAAAATTATGTCAAAGTACAGAAAACACTATAAACTGAGTCCCAAAATATCAAAAGCATTGCAAACGAAACCAATAAAACATGAAGACACAACTCACAAATAAACTGCAAAAGAAAAAAAATCAAAGTAAAAAAAAATCCTGTACCCACTTACTTAAATACATTACATTTGTGGTCACACAAACACAACCATGAAGAAAGGGCAAACACCTAGTAAGGGTAAAACACAGATTTAGGCACAACATCTGTATATCAGTGCTCAGGATCACATCTGCTCCTGCCCTTCGTCTCTTGGTTACTAAGTTGTTCCCCATATTTCTTCCTTCTATCAAAATGCAGAGTTTCTCCTCTCCTCAGTAATTGCTCTTTTCATAATTATTGGTGCGAATCGTTAACCGTTTCTTTTCCATAACCTTGATCATGTAGAATACTAACGCAATCCTCTTTCATCCACTTTTACACTCGATCCTCTAGAACTGTCAACATTTAGATGTTGATGTCTTTCTCTTATTGTCTCCTTCTCCCCCTTTTCTATAAGGTAAAGGTAACTCTGTGCCACAACTTCTTCATCCACTGTGATCCCCCTTTTTTTTCTCTTATTGTCTCCTTCTCCCCCTTTTCTATAAGGTAAAGGTAACTCTGTGCCACAACGTCTTCATCCACCGTGATCCCCTTTTTTATTATTTTCCTTCTTTGACAACTGCTACTTGTCAAATTCACCTAGACGCCTAGTCCATGTTGAATCTGTACACAAATGCCCTGTATAACAACCTAAACAATTGTACAGACTTGTCTGTACCTGACCAGAACAAAACCAGGTCCTCCTGAAAAAACAGGTCACCCCGATGGTCCTCAAGTATAAATTGGCTATATAACAAAAGGAAGAAACTGATGTCTGAAAACAAGAGGGAACATACTCAGCAGAAGAATAATACCCTCCACAGCTTGAAAAGCAAATCAGATATCTTGTAAAGTCCTCTAAAGCTAGTTACAAAGGTAAATTGGCAACCCTAGTTAAGGATAATTATAAGACATTCTTTAACTATGTCTGAAATCTAATAGGGAATGCCCAGCTATGTGGCGAACATGTAGTGGATGGTACCTGTCATACTGAACCTGAGGAAATTGCCAATCTGATAGCTGATAGACTTGGCACAAATGTCACCCCCTGTCCCCTACCTAGTTACAAGTCAGGGATGTATTTATGTAATACATTTAAAATGTAATACACAAAAGCAGCAAAAAAGGGTGCAATCAGTAAAATATAAAGTCATTACATATTAATAAATGACAAATTGAAATATACAGTGAGGTTTAAAATGTCAAATTACAATTCTCATTGTTGACGTGACACCCCAACCTCGTGCAAAAAATGGGAAAAATGGTTGTGGATGGATAGATAGATGGTAGTAGAAATAAGAGAAGATTTGTGAGAGGTATGAGTAGAAAGCTGAAACTAGGTAAGGAAAGGTGAGTCCTGTGCATATTTTAACTGATACAGAGAAAAAGTAAGCTATAAAGAAATTGAAACAGGGTATGAGTTGGAATTTTGCTGCAAAGAAAAACCTGTTAGGGAGTAAGAAGAGACAGTCAAAATGGCAGTAAGGACAAAGGGGTATGTGACGGTGGGAAATGTACACTTAGAATATGCTCTGCTGTGGTACATAAGGCTAATATAGGTGTGTGAGGGCCAAGGTAGTCTAGCATGGAGAGATGCAAGAGCACAGCTCATGACATCATTCCATAACAAGCTCAGTTTCTACAGAAATCTTAGGAGTTCTGGATAGCATTTCTGGGACCCCGTCCAGGTTGGAGTCATAGCAGACATAAAGACATTAAGTGACTTTGTCTTTGGGGTAGTCATGCTGAAGTTCACTGTCTTTGGGAAACAAAGCAGGTCACTACTCACTATTAGTGCAATGATTACCCCCACTAGATATACTAGAACATACATCATGATCAGCTCACACATTTGGTTATGCCTCATTTTACAGACAATACTTGATCCGCCTTCATAGTTAAGGCATGTCCTTGATCATCTGTCAGTCATGCCATGTACTATTGGTCATCCTTCCTTCTTGGGAGATGAGTCTGGTCATCCGTTATTTTAGGAGGTAAACACTGCTCAGCTGTGCTACTATTAAAGCTCCACTGTCTTGAATGCATCGGGCATTACAATAAGTGAGCATTATGACTGTGAACTTTCTTCATGTGTTATATAATACATCAAATCAACCTGTGTACATTAGAGGCCCTGATCATGACAAAATTTCTCCACATTGCCATTTATCAGTTTTATAAACATTCAGTGCACATGTTGGACAGTAGAATAACTTCTTCTTGATCTGTCATGCATTTCCAGAAGCTGCTGTTTTGCACATGTTTATTACCCAGTACTATTCAGTATAGCTAGGACTCCAAACTTTAGGATTAGTTTGGTTGGCATCATGTTGGCAGCTGCCTGTACTCTATTTCAATGTACAAGAAGTATGTCATCTGCCTTAACTGCAGTAGATTACAATGGGGATTTGTGGCTTTAAATGTTTACAAAAGCCTTCTGTTAAAACTTAAAGTTCAATGATGGGAAATCAGATGTAAACTGGTAAATACTATTTTGCTATATAAAACTTTTCATTTCCTCAAATATGAAATCTGGACCACTATCAGTGAAAACAATGTTTCAGGCAAGCCATTTCTATCCAACATTGTCTGATAACAATGCAATAATCATATCAAAGGTGGAGAAATCAATGCTGTCAGCCTCTGGTCACTTGGACAGCACATCAGCCACAGTCAGAAATGTTCATGAATGTTCCTGCAAAGTCACTGTGAAAATTCTGCCATGGTGCATATAGCTATTCCCTAGGGTGCTTATGTGGTGGATTTTGCAGCAGTTTGTATGTATTTAATTATTTATTAGCAAATGATTACCAGACAAGTCTGAAGAGGCAAAGTTCCTTTTCAATGGAGGCCTGAGGAGGAAAGTTCTGTATTACGTTTCCACAGGCAATTAGTATCAACTAACAATAAATTATACTACATAACATTGAACTATATAGTTTAAAAGCTGATCCCCATGACATGTATACTATATAGTACTTACAGCATACTAAAGTCCCATATATTTAAAGAACATGTAGCATAATTTTACAGCTTATTTATAAAGTCACAATGAAACATTAGCACACATGGAATAGATGAGGCAAATGCACTTGATATGTAAATACATGAGAAAGTGTGAGGATTTTATAATATTTCCTTAATTTGGCTGCATAAGGAATGGAATTAAAAATGCTGCTGTTACAGTAATAAGATTGTTTTTTGAAAGACACAACCTCACTGGCATTTTAAAATATAGATGTGCAATGAGTGCAATAAGAAGGGGGTTAACAATGGAGGTAATACAAGAGTAGGATCATTTTGTTGACAGATATGCTTTCAATGTGGTTCAGCAGATGAGATGAGATATTTCTGATGTTTGCTGGGAGAGTGTGAAAGTTTAGCAATATATACAGACTGCAAATCCAGCTCCAGACAAGTGGAGTACCTCAGGGTTCAGTCCTGGGACTGTTCTTGTTTGGCATCTACGTCTCTGAAGTACAGGCCAACACGAAGGGACTCTGGCTAACAAATTTAGCAGATGAGTGCAAACAAGGAGCCTTTACTGAATCCCCAAATGATGTGGCTACTCGAGAAAAGGGCCTTACAGAAACAGAGGTTTGGTGCCAGAGCCATGGGCTCAAGCTCAATGCCAAGAAATGTATAGTTATCCCTTTTGGGAAAAACATGTACCCATGAATTACCACATAGGTGGCAGTACACTAAAGACCAGATGTGTGATAAGAGACTTAGAGACACAGGTGGACAGTGGTCTCACCTTCGATAACCACATCGCCACAACAGTCAGGAAATCCTTCTATGTGGCACACCTCATCACTAAGGGCTTTTCATCCAAAAAAGGAGGTCATTGTCCCACTGTACTCATCCCTCATTAGACCCATTATAGAATACAACGCCCGGTTTGGTATATACCTTTCAAGACATCTGCAACAACTGGAAAGGCCGCAGAAATACCTCACTAAAAGAATCACAGGCCTAAAGCAGATGCCCTACACTGACTGCCTTAAAAAACTCCAGCTATACTCTGTCGCATATCGTCTACTCTGAGGCTATCTCTGCTTAACATACATGGCCATGTCAAACCCAGAGCTGTTGGACATGCTACACTTAAAGAAATCCCAATCCCTCAGAGACACACGCTCCAGGGATCTAAACCTTGTCGTTACAATAAACAAAACATGCTGGAGGAATAGGTTCCTGACCCAGAGACTCCCCAGACTCTGGAATAGATTGCCAATACATGTCAAGCAGAGCATCTCTTTGGCCCTCTTCAAAAGGAACCTTGACGATTGGATGGGAGAAAGGAAATTCACCCCGAGGATCATGTCAGTCGCTCTGCTAGACAGGGGTCCCCGGTCCACGGAAATAAACAGTGTCAGAAGAAATAGCCAGGGAATTGTTATGACTAAGCATGTATAGGCCCTAGGGCCGATAGCCTAGTACCATCCTATGAATCTATGAACCTATGAACTTATGAGTATGAGTAGTCGCCATTACGAGCTTTAGACTTTTGACTAAGTGCTACATGTTGGTTCAGTGAATGCAGTAAATCTTCAATTAGCTTGTTCATACATGGCCATTAGATAAAACTATAAGCAAGGTCTTCATTTTTACACTTCCAAAATGTCAGTTGTGAATACTGTCTACTATCCTTTACATACACACATACATACAAATTTAATGTGCAGGCAATAATGCCCTTCTAGCATGCAAATATACCAAAATAGTTGTTTCCCTAAATAAATGTCCAGGCTGTTCTTAAAAATATCTAAACTACTGTTTGCTTTAATGTAATTTGGTGGTCTATTCCATGCATCAGCTACTCTGTCAGGGAATCAATTAGTACACTTTTCATTCCTATAGAATCTTTTACATATGTTGGTTGATGATTGTGCTACTTTTTCATAACCCCAAATATTCCTAGAGTAGTTGTCAATAAAAGCCCTAACATACCTGAATAAAGTATCATCTTAAATATGTATATGAGACACTGTATAAGTTCAGATATTTTAGTCTTTGATAATAACTTCAATTTTCACATCCATGGATGCCCTTGGTATATTTCTGTTTACTCTTTCCAGTTTATTCACATTTGTTTTCTTACAGGGTTTCCATATTGTTATTCCACACTCAGGTTTGGGTCTAATATAACTAACAAACAATGACTTCATCATTTCTGATTTCCCAGACTTTACAAATCCTTTTATACAACCTATAGTCTATAACTATCATTAATCAATTGGTTGATATGATTAGAAAAACTCAAAGCAAGACCTACCAGGTTCTTAAATGAATCTACAGTTTCAATCGTATTAAATATTCACCTTTTAATTTATGTCTCCCAAATTTCACATGGTTAGTTTTTGATGTATTTATCAGCATATCATTCTTCTGGGCCCAAATGGTCAATTTAGTCAATTTCATTTGTAGACATGCAAGGGAGCCTTTTGCAGGGGTGCAAGCACCACCCCAACCCCACCCTTCAAAGCACACCCCACCCCTTTCAACCCCACACACACACACGCAGCCATTCCAGTATCCATTACTTGGCTATTTCTCCCCAGTTGCCATAAACACTGTTCAAAACTTTCTGTGTGCATACTGTTTTATGCATTACTTCTACAATGACTACAGATACTTGGTTTTAATGTTCAACTTTTATTTCAAATTTTAGTGCCTCAGGGCCAATAGCTTAGTAACCTCCTATTTTATAGCACAAACACTGATAGACATTTGCTAAACTTAAACAAAGCAATATTCTTACAATGAAAACAGACTTAGCATTAAAACTTCTCTACCTTTGAAACTATGCACTGAAACAGCATTTAAACCCACATTCAAAGAAAATGCATCTGGCCAGTGGCAGGTTAAGTTTACATTTGGACTGTTTTCAAATCATAGGCCCCTTGCACACATTTCAGAACCATGCATAACTGCTTTGATTCACCTTCCTGATTGTATTAATTATAATATATAATAAGTGAATTATATCCCTTGTTAATACAGCACCACTTAGAGTGTGTTTTATAGTTACAAACATTTTTTTCCATTAAGCAATGAAACAAAACATACGAACCAATAATGACAAATTGCCCAATTCAGAACATTTCAACCATAAAAGGCCACTTAAACGTCTATCATTACAATCTACCAATATCAGTCAATATGCACAATCTCTGCAGAAGTAAAAGTTATCTGAATAATTTCACATTAAAGAGATCTGAAACTAATGGAGAGGTTGTTGCTAGAAAACAGCTTTATATTTCAGTGTTTCATCTACAAATTCAGTGCCTACTGCCCTTAAACAATAAATTGCCTATGTTACATTTAAAAAATGCTAAGCTTGTATATTGCAATAGAAATAAGTGGCAAGCGGAAACACAGATTCATAGTTACTAGGCATCTCATCCAAAGGAAGACATACTCAGGACTGCAGCACTCCACCCCCTTAAAATACAAATCTACATGTGGTAGGAGTAAAACCTACAGCCCTCTACATCAAGATGCAAGTATGCTACCTGCCGTTCTACCAAGACTGTTTTGAAATTCTACACCACAACAGTGATACCATTTGCTAAACAAAACAGTTGCACATTTTAAGCAGACTTAGCATGAACAACAGTAAACATCTCTTCCCTTGAAGCTCACAATTTCTTGAAAATGTATGTGAAAATAAATTCCACCTGCTAACTCTAAATAGGGCATTTCACTCTCACACACGCATACCTCAACCTCTTAGTGCAAGAAATCTGGACAAAGCCTAAAATAAATAGGGACGGATTATAAATATTGCTCTCATGAAAACCTAGTGTTTCTATGTTACCCAAACATTCTACTTATGCTATGATTGTGATGTTATAAGGCTGAAACATTCATGCCCACAGCTATTGGGGTTTGGCTTGATTGGCTTGAATTGGTCTACAAAAGGAAAAAAGCCATGGGCATTCAGAATTGCCATATAGATGAAACATGTGCATATATCCCATGTTGCCTCTAATATAAGAGGATTTAAAGAATCACACAGGAGACAGTCTAGCCTTGCAGGATTTTCTTTTGGTTTTTACTAACTGTTTTGTGTGTGTGACCTTTTTACTCACTAGTTTACTAATGTAAAACAACAACGTCTCATCATTGCAAACAGGATAGCACATAGTAGCATAAAACAGAAGTACGGAAATAATAAAGAAAGAGAAAAACTAAACCCCCAAGGTTTAAAAGACAAAATATGCCTGGAAATACTATACACATAGAGGTAAATGCATTATGCTTACATGTAAATTACATTGAAATTAAAAAAAACTATTTTTTTTTTACATTTTGGACTGCACCCCCAAACACATGCCAACACACAGAAAGAGGAAAATCACATTTAAAAAAAATCACTTCTTTGACTTTAAAGAAATGAGGTGACCCACCCTTGCTGAGAACAGCCTTCACAGTATCCAGCCTCCCTCTCTTATTGCCACATGGTTTGCATGAACTTCCTTGAGTTCATTTGAAAGTCATTCTTTATGACCTCATCAAATTCTTCCCAGTTATGGGTCCTTAATTTGGTGACCGCTGCAGCGGTTACTTTCATGGCCTGCTATCACCTAGTAATAAAATCCAGAACCCATAACATTATAACTAAATAGAGAAGGCCACTTTCTTTAACTTTAATGCCTTCTCCCACCGCTGGTGCCTACCTGCAGGTTCTACAGTCAGCAGCACCATGACATACATCGAGCACCTTTTAACCATAGCGCCCACTACCTCAACTAACAAGGCCTTGAACAAGCCCAGACTTAATGTCCATAACTTCCTCAAGTACATGAAGAAGCTCTTCTGGAGGTAGAAGCACCCTTTGCAAATGTCTAGTCCACCTTAACCCATCCCTCTACTGCCTGCCACTCCATTGTCATCATATTCAATCCCACCTTTAGTAAGGGTAGTGAGCTCACATACAGTTCTTCCAGGCTGACCATGTCTTGACTACATGGTAAACCTGGCTAGAAGGCACTTACCAGTGACCACCATTCCTCAGTCCTGGCTACAGAGGTGGGACACTGGATTCATGAACATGGTAGGTTCTTAGATTATTTAAATGATCAGATGTTGTTAAGTGCAGTGAGTTACCAAACTGAGATGACAATCATGAAAATGATCACATCATTATGGTTATGTTGTTTCCAGAAGTGACACACACATGTGCAGTACTGGCAAAACGCTAGTGTGTCTTTATCTGTAAACATGGCTCAATAAAGGAGTTCTAGAGCAAGTAACTTATGGCACTATACTGCAATCAAATTCTTTTGACTGCCCTTATGTTCTAAATTCTGATTTAAAACTGATTAAAGGGTACCATGTATCAAGCACAGTTACATTCCTAAGACATATTCCTTTTATACAACAGCAAATGCTGAGCTACTGGTGTAAAACTAGGAAGCAGATCAGCCCGAATTATTTCAAAGTAATTACAGTCCAAGTTTTAGCACATGTTAGAATTAGTCCATACAAGATATATTCTGCATATTTCTATGCATCAAGCTTGCACAGAATATGAGCAGGCGAAATATTCAAGAGTTCAGAGCAAGTGGGCAGAAGACAGGGTACCCTAGCTGCATTCAGGTAGGAGGGCATGATGTTTGATTAGGGCAGTTTGTGAATGGGGAGGAGTTTAATCTGTATTGATGTCTACCTGTGGAACCACTGTTCTGACATGCTACTATCTTATCAGCATAGTATAATCTCAGAAGGCAGGATCCCATATCAGTCCTCACAACTAGACTCTTCATATTAGAACTTCCTGGGTTACATTCCTAGTAAATGACACTTTAATTATGTACATTTAAAGCACATATACTCAAGGCCTTTACTTTGTGAGGAAAATATGCACAAAATCATTTCTTTGCAGGAGGCAAGTCCTCACACCCCCATTTAGGGACCTCCTTACTTTATTATTCACAGTTTGAGGTCACTGCACCTCAGATAAATAGTAATAATTTAAAACATAAAGGTGCTGTCATCTAGGACAAGTAAAACTGTACTACAGTCTAAGGAAATACATACTGCTCCTATACAGAGTAAGTAAGCAAGCAAGCATAGATGAGCGATAACTATCTTGAGCAATGAAGCTCAATCATTTGGAACTCAGTCATAAACAATTGCACAAATAATGGAAACCCACACAAACATACAGACACATTCACATAAAGTCTTATAGGTTCATAGGTTCATAGGTTAGTACTAAGCTAACTGCCCTTCCATTTTAAGCTTAGCCATTTATCCCTTGTGAGACTCAAACCCTGCACCTTGTGTTTGTAAGGCAAACACCTTAACCATTAGGTAAAACTACAAGACAATGGAACCCAAGGAGGCAGAAATTAAAAGTACACGTAGCTATGATAAAAATACACCAATGTAGAAGTGTGTAAATGAGGCACAGAACCTGCAGTATATCACAATCCTCCAACTATTGCATACTCAAATACAAGACTATGGCACCAGACCAAGTAGAAAATTACAAGTAACTTTTTAGGTTAAAAAAAAAAAACAATTATTAAGTCACAGGCAATTTGAAGTGCAATTGAAATCTAACAGTTTAAGACTTTCCATGCTTCTCAGAGATATGATTTGAATACTTGTGGAGCATTCATTCTAAATGCATAAAGGTGAGACTGACTATCCAAAAGATATTTTTCTAGCAAATAGTATTGTTTTGGAAACTGTATAATTTAATGAGTTCCCTTGAATAGATCTCACAGACAGGTTGCCAGATGGCTACAATCAAGCCTTGTTACACTGAGTAACATGAGAAGTGAGATGGTTGGATGACTTTGTGAAAACTATAACAAGGGGAAGAAACCAAAGCTGGGGAAACATTCAGATGGTAGTCACATATGAGGAAGGCAAATAGAAAAGAAATAACTTCACAGGGCAAGCAGGGTGCCTCTTGTAAGGATATTTATGAAGGAGATGGTATGGAATTAATGGGAAATTGAAAATGTATTAAGAATAGACCCAGGAGTTAGGGACTTGGGAACATATGCAGACGATGACTTGACATTTCGCCATCATGTGTCTGCAACAGTTAGGAAATCGGTCTATGTTGCACAACTTATAAGCAAGGGTATGGCATCAAGGTCCAAAGATTTCATCATTCCATTGAACTCGGCTCTCATAAGATCATTTAATGAATACAATGCCTTTGGCATATAACTGAAGCATCTACAGAGGTTCCTCACAGAAAGAACAAGTCTTATGGAGACAGCCTCAAAGCCTTGTTCTTGTACTCAGTCTCTTAAAGGCTGCTGAGAGGTGACTTATACCTGGCCTGCAAAGCATTCACTTACTCAACCTTAAATGGACGTGGTGCACATCCACAAAACAAACAACATTAGAAATACCCAATCCAAGGACCTAAACCTCACCTGCAACATAAATAGGACATGCTGGAGGGTCAGGTATGTCGTCTTAGAGGCTACACCTTCTCGGCAATAGGCTTCCCATCCATGTAAAGCAAAGTTCTTTACTACACTTACTCGAGCAAAACTTGGATCACTGGAAAAGGAATCAGATTTATCCCTGGACTGGTGTCTCAGTTACAAAGAGGAAGCTTGTAAATGCTCACCACAAAACTGAAGGGGCAAATACCATTCTAATATTTCTAGGACACACGGCTAGGCTTAAAAAGGCCCTTTTAGAGTCATTAGTGTAGCAATTCTCCTATTATCCTGTGAACAGTGTATGACATGATGAAGTGGACAAAATGCATTTCATTGTGTGAATGCAGTATGAACATTCTAGATAGAAGAGGTTAAAAACTGGCTCAATAAGCAAACTGTGGCAGAACAAGTGCGATGAAAGGGGAATAATGGTCAGATGTTGAGTCCAAATTACCAAGAAGAGTGGACTATGGCCATGGGAAGTAACAAAGTCCATGGTAGACAAAAATGCGTTATGGATCACGTGTTTAACATATTTGTCCACTACTGGTGCCGCACCACAATGCTAGGGTTTCTCCTCATGGTGAAACAGCAGCACTGTGAAGGTATGATGGAAACGGTTCTAATCCCTTTGGGGGGGGGGGCTGGCATTATGCTGTACATGTGGGATATCAAGGCTTAATGGAAGGAGTCCAAATGAAAGCCATTGCTTGCTTTTTCCCCTCTAGGGGAATTTTGTATCAATAGATATCTTGACATGTTAACCTTACTCTGTGCTGGCAACATGGTTTTCAACAAAAGAATGTAATTAGTCAGAAAGCTTTGAATGTTTGACTTTCAAGCAGCGATTTTGTTTTAAATAGTATAACTTTCACTAGCATGAACAGATAACAAAACCATACAATTGTATCAGAAGCCAGGTAAATCAACACCAGATTATAAAACATCAGCACAAGATAAAGATACCAGGAATACTGCAGGACTCTAACAAAACACACACACACACACACACACACACACACACACACACACACACACACACACACACACACACACACACAGCTTACTCACTCTGACAAGCGTCCCGTCTGTTAAGTCGAGTCGCAGGTAAAGTAAACCCATTTTAAAACCTGAAACCATCTGTTTCAGTTACTGTGCTGATGATGACATCGCGATGATGTCAGCATCTTTCTTAAAGAAGAACACCCAAAAAACTTTTTTGTAATTTTAAATGAAAAGATTCACTAGCCAGCAGATTCCAGGGGGGTGCAAGTGCACCCCTGCCCTTGTAGACATGCCCTATCTGTAACACATGTAATCAGTTCATCCATTTTCAATTCATCCGCATACAGACTATAGAACACTTCAGATTAAAAAAATCTGAAAAATACAATCTAAACAAGTGTGGGCCTAGGAAAGGTCCGTGGTCTGCTTCCTGACTGTAACCTCGAATTTCACCTGTCCAATTGTTGTATGATATTTGCCATGTCTTTTTTGTAAGCCATGTAGCAATCCAGCTGATCAAGATCTAGCTGCTCTAATTTGTCAGTCAGTGCTTTGTGTATGTTCCTATCAAATGCTGAAATGAAGGCTCTATAAATAACATCACAGCACAATTTTTCATTCATAGCTGTTATTATATTGTTACAGAACATTGTGTTACAGGTGGTAATACGTTTCAAGTCCCAGCCTATCCAATTCTGACAATAACTTATCCAGTATTACCTTCTCCATTATTTTTCTACAACATGAAAGTAAACATATGTCTCTTTATGGATTTGGGTTTGTCCCTTTCCCTTAAACCCAGGTTTAGTAAGTGCATTTCTCCAGTCATGAGGACTCTCCCCATTTTTATACAACCTAGTAATTAACAGATATAATGGTACTGTAAGTTCATGCTAATGTGTTCTCAGGTCATTATTACAAATTCTGTCTCCTCCCTTTGTTTTGTTTGGATCCTGTTTGAGTAGTTCTTTTTCAATATAATCTAATTTGATTTTAGTATTTGGGGTTTCCAGGATCTGTACTCTGTTGTGTCTGAGAATATTTTCTGACCTCTTCTGATTAATGTTGTGTCTGAGAATATTTTTTGACCTCTTCTGTTTAATCCCTATAGTTATCATGCAATATTTTATATGCCCTACTAATTATCCCTTTTTTAACAGCAGCTTCTGTTATAAATTTAACTCAACCAGTGCCGTTCTTTTATTTAGGATTCTACTATCCCTTTCTCTTTTCTATATTCTGATATCAATCCCTGATAGGGAAGGCAATCACTAGCCTGCAATCCAAATTCATCTTGGCGTCTCCCCATTCTATCACCTTTCATTTGCTATTTCCTCCCAATACCTTGGTTCTTTTGCCAGTTCCTCCTGTAAATTCCAGCCCCCTCTTGTCTACTTTCTGTACCCCCTAATTACAGTCATCCCCATGTTGGCTTAGTTCTTAGTATACTTCTTGTAACTTTAGTTACAGAATATTTTGTATGACTGTTGTTATTCTCCTTAAGGATCTGTGTCCAAAATTCCATTATTTCCTTATTTCTTGACTTACCCTCCCCCCCATCATCATCCTTTTTCGCTCTGAATTGTAGCTTTCTGCTTGTGTTATATATAAGAGCCTTATCTGTGTAGCTATGAAATATCCCTTCAAATCAGGTAATCCTTAACCTCCTTGTTCTGTTGGGAGAATCAGCTTATCCCACTTGACTCTTGCCCTCTTCCCATCCCAAATAAAACACTTCAACTCTAGTAATTTCCACAAATTATCCTCTAGCTCTAAAACTACAACTAAACAAACAAAAAAGCATAAATCTAATTGGGATCTATATCCCCCTAGGAACAACTCTGACACACTGGAGAACACTCTTAATTGGATATCTAACAACTACCTTCAAGAAACTATGTTCTGGGCGATGTTAATATTGACTGGAACCTATGTTCTTCAGACTCCAAGACCGCCCATATAAACCTCCATGGATTCTCACAGACCATATCCTCCTCCACCAGAATAGGTAATTCTAACCAAAAAGAAAGTATCCTAGATTGGATACTCATTAACAGTCATCCCCATATGTACATGTCTGGGAGTCTTCGCAATGACCTTAATGACCACCTCATCACATACATAAGGAAAGACAAAACAGTCAGCTCTCGATTGCCCATTTACAGGTCTGTCAGAAACAAGAAAAATTTTGAACCCACAAAATTTCAAACAGAACTCAAATCCTGTAACTGGTCTAATCTAAAGTACCTTCCCCTAAATGAGGCAGTAACATATTTTAACGCCACATTTCTTACCATACTTGATTCTCATGCTCCAAACCGATCAATCAAAATTAAAACACAAATAGCACCTTGTCTAACAAAAGACTCCAGTTTTAAAATTACATTTAGAAATAAAGCATGGGCCAAATGGCGTACTAAAAAGTCACCCCAAGATCGTATTAAGTTCCAACAGCTAAGAAACGAGATTAAAAAAGCCATCACACGTGACAAAAAAAACTATTACTTCCATCTACAACATAATCATCAAAACAACCCTCAAAAGTTCTGGGTGGGTCTAAATAATCTTCTCCATCCAGGTAAATCCTCCACTCCTACTCCAGGAACATTATGTGATAATAGCCCAGAAGAAGTAGCAAATACCTTTAGTACTTTCTTTACCGAGACTATTCAGTACTTAGCCAACCAACTATCTACTACCTGCTCCTCAATAACAGATTCTATACCCAAGACACTACTCTCCTTTAACCTCTAACCTGTCTCCACATCCTTTATCCGATCCTTATTGAAGAAGCTAAAGCCAACGACCCTTTCTGCAGATCTTCTCCCATCCGAATATCTGCAAAAAGCTGCAGATGTCATAGCATACCCCCATCTCGATCCTAATTAATTGAACCATAACACAGGTCACAATCCCGTCAATTTGGAAAATATCCAACATTATACCACTCCATAAAGGTAAGCTCATCCACTGAACTATCAAACTATAGGCCAATAGCCATATTGTCACCACTTGCCAAAATCATGGAAAAGTGTGTGCACAAACAACTTCTATACTATCTCATCCAGAATAAACTACTGACCAACTCACAACATGGATTTAGACCCTACCACAGTACATCCACTGCCCTCCTCTCTTTTACCGATATAATTAACCATAACCGGAATGACAAAAAAATATCTTCAGCTCTCTTTCTGGACCTGTCCAAAGCCTCCAACATGGTTAACCACCAGCTACTTCTCCACACGCTGAAATCCCTGTACTTAGACAACCAAGCTCTCGACTGGTTTCATGCCTACCTCTCTGGTAGGCAACAAGCAGTACTGTGGCAGAATAAGCTCTCTTGCCTGTTACCAAATACCATAGGAGTTCCTCAAGGCTCCATATTATGACCTCTTCTCTTTTCAGTCTTTATTAATGACCTCCATACAGTCATCCTCGATGCCTCCTGCATTCAATATGCAGATGACTTTACACTAGTATGTTCCGATACCTCTCCAGTTAACCTACTATCTACAACCCAGCTCACTTTTACTACAGTGGAAAACTGGCTATCAGATCATCACCTGATCGTAAACCCAAACAAAACCAAACTACTACTCTTCTACCCAACTCATAAACCCTCTCCTACATCTTTTACCATACAATCCAACAATGGCACTATCATCGCCCCAGACTCCTATACAAAACTATTAGGAGTTACCATTGACAATAAACTTAGATTTGATCTACATATCAACCAAACCGTTAAATCCATTAACAAGAAACTTGGGTCACTGTACAGGATAAAATCCTTCCTAACTCCAAAGGCCAAAGAGGCCATTGCCCGCTCACATCTTCTGTCTACCCTTCTATATGCCTCTCCCATGCTAACTAACCTTAACAAAGCTGACCTAAACAAACTCTCATGTTGTTATAATCATATTGCCAGATTTGCAACTGGCATGCCCTATAGAACACACCACTGCTTTAACCTAAAAAACCTTGGCTGGATGGAACTACCAAACCTTCTCCAGTTAAACCAACTCATAGAAGCATTTAAAATTCTCAAACAACCCGATAACACCCCTGCACTGAAAAATATAACAATTCCTTACACCAATCTAAGCTGTCTTCGCTCATCAAACAGGCTGCTTGTCCAAACAATCAAATCCTATAACTCAGGGGGATGATACTTTGTTTGCTAACGCCACTGGGAAAATATGGAACTCCCTCCCCTCCAACCTTACTCTTACTACCTCCTTAGTCCAATTCAAGAAGAGTCTAAAACTCCATTTTAAGTCACACTGGCTTTGCCAATGCTCTAACCCAGATTAGCTCCTCTTCGTTAAACCAAGGTCATACTTTTCCTCTGGATCATACAAGTTCAAAACCTTTAACCTTATAATCTCAAATGAGCTATCTCTATATTTCCTTGACTTACTTCTGACCATAAACGGAAGCCCTTAAATCTTTTCTAAATGGACAACCTAGGGAAGAGACCTGTAACCCCTAACAAGAACAATGTATAGTAACTAAACTCAAAATCTATAATTGTCTTATTTTTAAGCTAGCATGTTTTAAAAATCTGTATGAGAACTTTCGTATTTTGTGGTTGCTATAGCTAGGATGTATTGTAGCAGTATGTAAATTGATTTTTTCCTCTCGTATTCTTTATTATATGTAACAATCTGTAATTGTGACTATGTTGTAGCTTTTCTCCCCGGGTCTCTGCTGAAAATGGACATGTATCCAGTCGGACCATCCCAGTCAACAAATGTAAAATAAAATATGCCTGATCTGTGTATAAAACTAAAGGGACTAACTATGTTTTTACTGCTTGCATCTTGCTAGCCATACCCATAGGCGAAAGCTTCCATTTTCTCAGTTGTATTGTTTTTTGTTTAGTCTCTTCCCACATATCCTTAGCTTCCATAACCAAATCATTTTTAATCCACACTCCTAAATATTTCATTTTATCATGTTTCCATAAATATGGGTATTGTTTGACCAATTCACATGTGGGTACACAGTTTATAGCTATAGTCTTTGTTATATCTGCATTAATTTTATATCCTAAAAAAATGCCTGAGAATATTCCACATCACTGTGATATCCTTTTCTGGCTCCATCAGGTACAAAATAATATCAGCTGCAAATAATTTCAACTTTTCTTGAACACTGTACCAATTATATCCTTATATTTAAGTCCCTTATTCTCTCTGCCAGTGGTTCTAAATATAATACAAATAACAAAGGGGGAAAAAGGGGCACCCTTGCGTGGTTCTGCTGTTCAAACACAACTTACCAGAGATCAACTCTCCTGCTTTCATTTTTGCCTCAGATCTCTCACACATGCCTCCAATTAAGCTTATTACTGTATCAGGAAATGCTTCCACTGGCCTACTCATAAAATTCCAGCTTACTCTGATGAATGTTTTCTCTGCATAAAGACCCACCAATAACAGCAGTATTTTCTTACATTCTGCTTCCCTCTGGATCATCATCTTTCTATTAATGCTGTCAAATGTTTGTTTCTCCCTCCGCCAGAACACACTGGTCCATAGCTATCAATTTTGGCATCACCTTTGCCATTTGTTTAGCCATTATAGACATAAACTCTTTATAATCATGATTTATAATTGAGATGGGCTTATATGAAGCTGGATCGGATGGGTCTTTACTGTCTTTTGGTATTACAGCCACCACAGCTTTTTCCCAAACTGTTGGTGAATTCCCACCTTTTAAAATACTGTTAAACAAAACCTTCCAGATTTTTATCACTTTCTTCCCTCCTAACTTCCAGACTTCCACCAGAATACCATCTATTCCTGGAGACTTTCCTGTAGATAGGTTATACATCATCATTTGTATCACATCTCCTAATTTAACTGTTAATTGTTGAGCCTCAACCACCTCTAACCTTGACATATTTAAGTCTTCCATAAATATTTCCATTTGTCTTTTTTCTTGATTCCTCTACTTCTCTGCTTTATACACATTTTCATTAAATTTCCAAAATATCTCTAATACATCAACAGGATCTCTGGTTATTTTTCTTATTATAGGCTTCCTAAGATTGGCAACAACACTTTCTATTTTCTGTTACCTAAGTTATTGTATGTGCCTTCTTCAATTTTTTTCTCAATCTTGTTTCACACTACATTTAATTTGTCTGTCCAGCTTGTTTATTTCAGTTTTCAAAGTCATGGTCTGACCTCTTTTCTATTTCTTATATTTTTTGTCTCTCACCTTAACTCACTGGCTTGTAAGGAATTATCATTTTGGAGGCATATGACAGAAACCCCTGACATACAACTGAAAAGTTAGGATACACTGATGCACTTTCTTTGAGCCATGCTTTTAGAATTGTGTCATATATCTTAGGCACTGATGGATCACTGCTGGTCTCTTTCAAGTTAGGGTTATGTGTCACTGACAAAAGTTCATCTATTGCAACATAATCCATGTTCAAGAGATCGTCAGTGTTTGTGCCTTCTACCTTCTCATATGTTAAGTGTAACAACACATCAGCTGACTTGTTCCTTTATAACCATTGTCATAGGCATTTGCTTCATGGAATAGTACTCAGTGTATCATCTTAGCCATGGTTTGACATAAAATGGGCAAAATGCTGATGGCATTTTTACCAATAGTCTTCACTAGCCAGATAAGACTAAAGACTTCTCAATAAATTTGGGAATAATCACATCTAACTGCAGCAGTAATCATGAAACAAATGCAATGGATTACTCTATATCTCCAGGAATTTGTGTGACAGAATGATTTCTGTTACATAAAGCAAAACTTCACATACCACCCTATTAGGCATGGAAGGGTAAAATGGGGTACACACTTCCTCAGATGCAATTATCATCTTTGTTGCCAGGAAGTCCCAGTGTATCTATTAGTCAAATTTTGGGTAGACTCATTTTGTGCTAAAACATTCAGCAGTTATAGAGCCATTGTAAAGCCTGGTAGATATTAGACACAATGTACCTCTCAACTGTACAGATTTTTGCATAATGTCCTGATTTTTGCCTTATATTTTTGGTCCATTCTTCATAAAAGTGTGGCTTTCTGGCAAATTAGTGGCAAATCATTAAAGACTGAAGTTAGAAAATAATGACAGACATTTGAGTTTTAGACTTCATACCCTTCAGAAAATTCATGCTAATGCAAAACCTGTTATTCTATCAACTTTCTAAGCTTGTAAGAGCAATATTTAAAAATTGTCCCTATTTGTACCACTTTTTTCATGGCTTTGTCCAGATTTCTTACTGCAAAAGGTTGAGAGGTATTTTCTCAGTGCTGTATGGTGATATATATATAGCCCCATCCTTGTTAACTGTATGCTCACTACTGAAAATGTCCTCCATGGAAATCTCACATTTATTTGTTTTCATTTGAAGTTCATTCTCCTTTAGACTGGCAAGGCCCTTTCAAAGAATATTTAAGTGGTCTTCATTATCCTTACAGACAATACACAGAGTTCATTAAGGTAACCCTGTTTACCGTGTATATCTTGAAGTACTTCCACTACCTTCTGCCAAATGGTGAGCACAGACACCATTCTGAAAACCATAATGATAATCAGGAATGTCAGGAAGGATTGTCTAATTTCTAGTAATCTAGAGCTAGCCTAGTCTTGTAAAAGCTTATCCCCTATAAATGATCCCAAAATGCCATTTATTCAGTGGCAGCATGTACTACACAGATGCAACACAGGCTTTATGGTAACTTTAAAAGTTGCAGAAATACACTCATGTCCTGCATTTTTATTGTTATTGCAAACACTACACGAATTGCCTATCTCCTTTCCATTTCTGATATTGTTTGTGCATAAACCAGTCTTTACAGCACTACCTGTACTTTACACTGTATGGTATACGGCACTGTATGAACTTTATGTGCCTGTCGGACTGGTATTTTGTTCTAACTCACTCCTTATCTTTATATCCTCCAAAGATTCCATTTCTTAGGTAAAGACAGGTGCATCTTCCATTGTTCATGACAACTTTTCAGCTGTCTTACTCCCACTGTGCAATGACACATGAAATTTCAAACTGGAATACCACTTTAGCTCACCTTTCCATATTCGCATCTTATGTTACAACACAATTCAACCTCTGCCAAGGAGATTTAAAACTTTAGTCACTTTATGTCAGTTTCTGTAACCCCTAACAAATGCACTCCTTTTACTACTCTTTCCATGTTTACGCATTCAGTATGACACTTTTATTATGTTTCCTATATTTGTTTCCAACAGTCATGTTAATTATGTGATGTTTGCTGCAATGAAAACATGCTTATCTACTGGGAATTCTATTATATAACATCTAAAGGTACAAACTCTAGAGGCAGTAACTTTTTATATATTTGCACTGCACTGATTACCACAAACACATATATTCTCTAAACATATTGCTTAAACAGAAAAAGAATTTGTGCAAACATGTTAAAAAACAGAATACTTTTTCCCCCCAGAGGCCCAAGCTCCGCCTCTTATATATGCATTCACACTGAGATTAATCCAAGACAAAGTGTGTTTATTACTAAAATATGAAAATAATGATCACTCCTGATCTGGTACCTTTTGGTCTCAGAGGAAAATTAGCATAATTGTTTTGAGTCTAAAGACATCACTACACTTTGTAGTGAACAAAGCTATTACGAGTAAAGCATGCCTTGAGAAGACATGCTCAAACAAATAGCAAACTGAGCAAATGCACCTTAGTCAAGTCAAGGTAAACATTATTAGCTTTGGAGTCAGTAAAATATTGTTGAATTTGCGAGCCATCCCTTGTAGCTATTTTTACTGTCATTACAATATTATTATCTTTCCTACAATAAATAGTACTTTGATGGTAACATTTTTAGAATGATTTCGCAATGCATATCATGCAGAAATTTATCATACAATACCGCATATAGTCTACCTCTAGAACAATAGTTTTCTTCTACTGTGTGTAGCTCTTCTGTATTTTTAAATGTATTCTAATTAAGAAACTCATTTCTCTTGAGTAAACAATTCTATATTATTTACTGGCACTGGGCTAAGATGACTTTTGTAGCATCTGTACAATGCCCTGGAATGGCTTGTGTTGCAAGTGTATTTAGTAATAATAAACTATGCGGCAACCCCTCTGTTTTGGTACCTATCACTTTAAGCAGTAATGAAACTTCTTTTCATTTGCTGTATAAGGTCGGGTGACACGATGCCAGGGTAATCCTATGGCTAGGCTTGTAAAGGTCCCAGGGTCATTAGCCTAGTACACACCTATGAACTTATTATTCAATCCACTGGAGAGTTCATTATTTCAGTACAACATAGCCAGCTTTCAACATAAGCATCAAAAACTGCCTTATAATATCTGTCATTTTGTATTTTTATCTCTATGTGCAAAGTAACTATGTATATTAATTTCTATGCTAAATTCATTGTCTAATCATCCTTTTTGCCACACACATTTTACATAAATCATATTGCAAATATAATTTTCTTATGAAATCAGAATTACGTTCCTTTATGTTGATTCTATGAAGCAAATGAATAAAGCCTGAGAGTTACCCAGAAAACTTGAAGCTAATTAGCAAGCTATGTGGTGAAGGAGCTAGCTAGAAAGGGTGGAAGTGAGTAGTCAGTGCTGGTTCATTCATCCAGGGGAGATGAAGGCAGCCCAACATGCAGCACTGCTGACTCCTGGTGGACACTGGGAGGATGGCATCAGGAACACTGCCTTGAGCCACGTACAAAGAACTATTGAGAACTGCTTAAACTGTACACAGAAGTGGTACATGCATGGGAGCATGCCAGTGTCAGGGGGGCTAGGTATTGCAATTCACACTTCAGCAGTACAGGCTGCAAAATATAAAGGTTACATATCATAAAGAAAAATCTCTGGTCAAGTGCCACTCATGATGTCCAAGTAACAGAGTACTCCATCCTTTCCACTAACTAGTCATAATGAGAGGTTTTCATTCCTAGTGCCTATATAGGAATGGGGCCAGTTGTGGATAGAAAGCTGAACACTTTGGTCCAGGAGGATAGGTGGCTGGCTAATGGTCAGAGCACCATAGGGGACCAAAATCATCACCAATTGAAAACAATTAGCTCAGTTTTATCATACAAAACATCAGATAATGTCTTTAAATCAACCATCGTTAGGCCAAAAGTCATTCAGTACAAACTGTTTCTACAAATTATCAATGTATACTGTGTTCTGCTATGTAAAATGATTATGCTTGAGTAGATAATCACTTGTTAAATTTATTTTTCTTCAGGTGATCAATGACCACTGCTATGTACAAGAATCAATTGTATATATAATAGATACATCATTTGCATATAAAATAACTGTATAACATATTGCAATATATAACTACTACAACAGTCTCCTGCTAAAAGAAATATTCTGAATGACTTTATATAAATTTTTATGGATACATTGCTCAATATACATTCAAAAATGTGTTTCTTTTGGTAGAAAAAGTCACCCTGTTTTGTTCTGTATAGATTCACATTTGCATATCAACTGCACTTCACACCACCCTGCTGTATACATTTTTCACTAGTCATTTTGTAAAAGCACTTGTGCTACATTAAGATAAGGCATCTGTATATAGAAACTAGTTTATGTAATTCACTTTAACACAACAGCCTCCATGATAAACAAGACCTGTTATTTAATGCCTTTAACACATCAGTCCTACTGTACTTCTGCAACTACATTCCATTTTCACATCAGCACATGGTCTTCCTTTCATCTGCTGTGCTATATATATTTTTTTGTTTCTTTCTTTCTCTCGTAGAAGTTTCGGTCTTCCTTTCATCTGCTGTGCTATATATTTTTTTCGTTTCTTTCTTTCTCTCGTAGAAGTTTCGGTCTTCCTTTCATCTGCTGTGCTATGTATATATATTTTTGTTTCTTTCTTTCTCTCGTAGAAGTTTCAGCTGTAGCCTGAAAGGTTTTGGATGTGACATCATTTTGCTAGGCTTGAGCTAAACTACATTTTATTTATTTATTTATTTTACATTTGTTTACCGGGAAAGTCTGACTGGACACATGTCCTTTTTCAGCAGAGGCCCGGGGAGAAAAGCTCCACATACTCTACAATATAGAACAAATTACAGAACGATTATAAAACACAAGGTAGCTACAGCTGCAAAGCATCAGCAACGTACATTCTGGTAAAAACAATACAACTGGATAATCACAGTAAAGCTCTACATAATACACAATATAGAACAATTAAAGGACAATTATAAAATACTGGGTAGATACATTTGAAAAGCATTAGCAAAGTACCGTCTGGTAAAAATACATTCTGATAATCACAGCAAAGTTACAGTTGGTAACGGAATTACAAGTCAAATGTAAAAACACTGGGTAGATACATTTGGAAAGCATCAGTAAAGTACAGCCTGGTAAAATCTATCTGCAAGATCTCAGGAAGGTATAGTCTGGAAGGAAGGAAGGAAGGATTGCTGACAGACTAGTTTTGAATAGACTAGATTTGAAGTTTGAAGAAAACAAAGAACTACAATGAGAAACATTGAGAGTTAACTGCTGCTTTATTTTTATTATATTTATTTATTTATTTATTTATTTATTTATTTATTTATTTTGAGGGTTACAAATTCTGAATTTTATCTGTTAATGGTAAAACCTTTCAGGTAAAAGAGTCCCTTTCCAGATGTGAAACAAGAACAATAAGTGGTTAACAGACATGCTTGGGTTTCACAAAACATACAAATGGAAGCAGAGGAAAAAAACACAGCTACAGAATAAAGAATTTGGGCAACTCATAGGTTTAACACTTCATGCTAAACTGGAAGTCACAAAATGCATGTCAATCTAGATGCCACATCATACATAGACACATAGGGCATCAATAAACTGCTAATGCATTTCATTATTATATCCAAAATCTGACCCCATGTAGTTGACTTTGTGCATGCTTCCTCATCTTGTTGCTTCTAACAGTTTACTTTCCTTTAAGCATTTAATAAAAGCTACTAAAATAAAAAGTAAATAAATAATATTTATTTTAACAAAGGAGTAATGTGCTGTTATTAGTCTCATCACAGCATCTTGCATTTGCTTTTTTGTGCATGCCTACTGAAGACCTAGTAAAATTCATCTCTAGAGACTAACAATCCCCCTTATTCCAAAATGGTTAAAATAATTTTAAAGACAGTTGCACTGGCTGCCTTATGGCAGTGGTCCAGACAGTTGCTAAGGGGCCTTACAGATATCATACATCAGCAGCAGATTTGACAAACAGGGCTGTACAAACTTCTAACGGTTCCAGCTCATGAACTTTCTGAATCAAATAACTAAAAGCACAACTGTTTGCTCAGATTTGATTTGGGGTTGGACCTAGGTAAAAGAGTCAAAGCTTAAACTGAAAAGTTAATGCCAGACAACCAATTCCTGAAATAAAACTTTAATATTAAAATGCAGTGGTTTATTTGGTTAATTCTCTGGCAACGGTTCTAACTAATGGCCATATTATGTTTTCGGTGTCTTGCGCCACATACAAGAAGTACTGGGTTTCACTGTTAAATGAAAAAAAAAAACAGTTCATCGTTTCTGCTTTCTCATAGGGCTTGCAATCAACACTTAGCATCTCATCTTTTAGCAGGAAAAAGGTCATTCCAGCAAAGGTTTTGCGAGTCATGCTGACTAAAGCAGGGGTGTAGCCAGGATTTTCAAATTTGTACTCACAACTCCCAGACTGCTGCCTCCTCAACAAGCCACACCCACATTAACACTGCTGACCAAGCCACGCCCCCTTTATATTGCTGATCTCTAAACAGATCACCTGGAAGTATATGCCACGGTAGTAATTACACGATGCATGAACATTTTCATTCCAAAGGTACATCTTCTGTAAGTCAAAAAACAAAATACCTTTCCATTTACACTAGGACAGATCAGTTTATCCCCCCCCCCAAGATTACTCTTCTTCCCCTTGCAGCCCCTAACCCCTGTAGTGGCTCATTACACCTCCAGTGATGCTGCTGACCAAAGGACTGTCAGGGTCTAGGCATCACATGCTCAGAGTTGTGGTCTGTAGGTACAACATATGGTGCTCTCCCTAGGTAACATCCAAGCTATGAGCCACAACTTCCTCCCTTTCACCAGCATGGGTCACCTGGCAATGCACAATCAATCCTATGGCCTACAGTCACACTAAGCCTTTGGGAATGGTAAACCTTACATTCCCAACAGCAAATACATACTGCCACTGACAATTAATGAAGATGTGTACCCATGGGGAGTCAATCAAGCAAAAAGTAAAGCAGTTGAAATGTACATCCTTACTACCCTGCTTACATTCTGCGAATCTCAAGCCTTTGCTGAAAGGAAATTGGTAAAAGCAAGAAAATTACCCTAGGTGCCAGAACTGGTGGGACTCTTTACTGTCACATGCTCTAGGCACTTGTTTGGAGTTTTTTCTAGTCTTATGATCCAGTGATAGTCTGAACAAAATTATTGAAAAGAAAAGAAATTCAAGGAAGAAATACCATGGCCAATACTAGGAACTACAATACCCAGAAGGGTATGAAACCCCTCAAACTAAATAAGCAACTCAGAAATCTTATCAAGCCCTCCAAAGCCAGATTTGAGGCAGAAATATCCTCAAAGATAAAAGATAATGACAAGGCTTTCATCAGCTTTATTCACAACCTCAAAGGTAACATGACAGTGTGCCGAACAAATTGTAAATGGAAACACTTAAAAGGAATCAGAGGATATAGCAAACCTGCTGGCTGATACATCTAATTCCAGTTTCACCCCTTCTTCCCCTCAATACCTTTCAGAAGACACCCTCGACCATAAATCCTCTGGCTATCACTAGCAAACAAGTCTTCGATGCAACTCTCCAAGTCAAAGAATACTACCTCAATAGGC
Organism: Protopterus annectens; assembly: GCF_019279795.1. Classification (NCBI taxonomy): domain Eukaryota; kingdom Metazoa; phylum Chordata; order Ceratodontiformes; family Protopteridae; genus Protopterus; species Protopterus annectens. The sequence continues at coordinate 287,162,558 of NC_056735.1, read as the reverse complement.
CCTGATAATATCCTGGGATACCTCTTGGATAGCATGAAACATGAGGTATCAAGCACTCTAAAATCACTGCTCAACATTAGCCCAGTAATTGGCTTCATACTTAGTGAATGGAGGACTGCAGTAGTTAATCCTTAGCACAAGGTTTGGCCTTCTACTGACTTGGATAACCACAGACCATAAGTCTGACTGGTCTTGTACGTAAACGCATGGAAAGAATTATCATATATATTTTAAATAAAGACACAGGGAACCCATTTTCTTATTTACTTCTACAATTATTACAGATATTGAAATAAAATAGCACAAGCACCGATAGCCATTTGCTAAATACATTCTCACAATGAAAACAGACTCAGCATGAGCAATAAACTTTTCTGCCCTTGAAACTCACATTCATTGAAATGGCATGAAAACCCACATTAAAAGAAAATGCATCTGACAGTGGAGGATTAAGTTTACCTTTGAGCTGTTTTCAAACCATAGGCTCCTTGCACACATTTATAGGGCCATGCACACATGTATGTGTTCTTTGATTCGCCCTCATGATAAATTATATTCCTTATATAATACATCACAATTTGTTAGAATGGTGTTTTAAATTTGTAGTTATGAAAGCAATGAAACAAAAGTGTATGAAATAATGATAAAGCTACACATTTCAGAAAATTTTGACCATAAAATACCACTCAAACTTCTATCATTATAATCCACCAATATTACTCAAAAAGCACAATCTTTTCAGAAGTAAATGTCATCCAGATAATTCTACCTTAAAGAGATCTGTAACTAAGAAAAGAGGTTGCTACTAGCAAACAACATTACATTTCAATGTTTCATCTACAAATTCAGCGCCTGCTGCCTTTGAAGAATAAATTGTCTGTTACATTAAAAATGGTAAGCTGGTAATATTGCAATAGGGAATGACTGACAATCCAACAACAAGTTACTAGGCATCTTATACAAAGGAAGACACACTCAGGAGTGTAGAACCCTTATACCTCCTTAAAATGCACCTAATAATTTGCAGTTAAAATGGCACTGCAATATCAGCACTCCATTTACATGGTGAGGGAGTAAAACCTACAGCCCTCTGCACCAAAGGCAATTATGCTGCTAACCCTGCTTTCAAATTCTACAACGCAAACAGTGACTGTCATTTGATAAAACAGTTAACCACCAAAATTTGCTGTATACCATAGAAAAGACAAAAATGGAATTAGCATAAAAAGTTTTAATCTCTGCTTTCGTAAAACACTTTATCAGAATGATAAAAACACAGTGCCATAGTCTAAACCTAAAATGTGAAATCAATTACTACTCAATTACAGTCAATTAAATGTAATTAACAATAAAAAAGTTTTTTAACCATTTATCTTCCTACTTTCTAAAAAACATAATATTTATGTGTTCATTC
>NC_056735.1:287108644-287156144 GCF_019279795.1 Protopterus annectens | reverse complement strand
GCTGTCTAGATTAGTATTAGTGTTACAAAATGTTTTTTTAAAAGAAATGTGAATGGTTAGAGTTATGGTTTAGGGCAGAGTATCTCAGTCTCTCGTAGGTTCGTAGGTTCGTAGTTTATTACTAAGCTAACTGCCCTTGCAAGCTATTTTAAGCCTAGTCAATTATCTCTTGTGAGACTCAAACCCTGCACCTTGGGTTTATAAGGCAAACACCTTAGCAATTAAGCCACCCTCCTCAGCCTCCTCTCAATATATATATATATATATATACATGTAGAATTATCAGACTGCAAAGGTTTTGAAACTGAAGTCACCAATGCCAGCATTCTAAAATTCAACATCATCAAACAACTCAAAACACTGAAACAAAAAATGACTGCAAAATGAAAAATGCAGATAGACAGCCAGGGCTTAATGGTAGCATTAACATATTTTTTTATTAGATAAACAAGTAACTGTAAGTATTAATGCAACTACTAAGATTATATTAATAAGACAACAGAATGTGACAGAAACAAAATTTAAAAAAAATACATTTTTCTACAATGTAAGATGTTTTTAACATCTAAATCAATATGCTGTATATTTTTATAATAATAATACACAATTCTTGATATTATATCATAATCATCATTACAACAAACTGAAAAATGGTCAGCCAGATGACTATTCAATAATTACTTATTAATATTTCTACAATGTTCTTTTTAATCTTATAGAGAAACACATTTTCGTTTCTCCAAAAATAACATAAGCCACACTGACATTGTATCGCATATACTACATTTTTACTATCACAAAAATAAATATATTATTTTCTCAAAATTTAAACCTATAAATTCTATTCTTAATTTTTGGACATTTATTATTGCTAATGTTGACATTAAAATCTGGTTTGAAGTTCTAATACCCTTTAATATTACAAAAAAATTTATAAAATAAAAAAAAAAACATTTATTTCATGGGAAGCTAATAATTTCATGTGTTGTTAACAGTGTATTAAATACCACAAAGTCATTTATCTTCATCATCTCATGAAAGATTTTAACTTGGCTTCACATGACTGGTTACTATTACAAAGTATATTAGCTCACTTTCAGGATCTTTTCAAAATACTCAGCATTTCCTACTTCAAAGACAGACCCAAACTAATAAATTATTTATATGAAATTATATATAAAAAATCCAATATAGAAAACATTATTTTCAAACTATATAAAATATTGCTAAATTATAAAGCACAACCACAACAAAAATTTTGGAATTATATCACTATGGGTTATCTTCTTTATTTCAAGAAAATAAGTCTAATATCTTATCATCTATAAAACTTACTTCTTGAACACAATATTGGAGCATATTAATTTGGAAATTTTTACACAGAGCTTTTCTAACACCTAATAGTATAGCTAAATTTAGTAAATCCAAAAACATTTGTTGTTGGAGGTACTCACAGCTATGCAAAGCAGATTGGCTACATATTTTTTAATTTAAATTGTATAACGGCCTGAAGAAGACCTTGTTGAAAGCGCTTGCCGGGTGTTTAAATAAACTGTTTCATCTACTTTTACTTCGCTGAACGCTTGGATTATTTTGTTTGTACGATCTGCAAGTTATTGTTCGGTGGAGTTGACTGGTGTAATTGAAAGATCCTAGTAGTGCTGAATAGCAATTTGAGACTTTTGCAGCTGCATATATTGATTTCAAATTCAAACAGCACAAGGTGGTGTGCTGTAGCAATTAGCCGCATTGAGTACATACGGACATTGTGTATCCAGATGTCTGCATCTCCGTGCAACAGCTTTGACTTGAACATTTGGACTTGGTATTATTTTGTGTGTGCACGGAGCTTGTTGTGAGTGCTAATTTGTTTTTACATATTTTTTATGACTGTCCTACATTAAAACAACTTTTAAAAGCTTTATTTTTGACTCCTTCTCACCAACTAAAGCCTTAGTTTTATTTAATGTTAATGATGCTTTTCATTGAACAAAGATAATCTTTTTTACTATGGACAATAAATGCGATTGCCAGAAAAAGCATTGCAAGGAAATGGAATTTTAGTTCTCCTCCACTCACCAAAGACCTCATATCCTTTTTGAAAGAAACTGCGTTTAAAGAAACCAAAGTCGAAGAATACAGAATTCATTCTAAACCTTTCATCAACAATCCTTGGAAAAAATTATATCTGTTATTGACATTATACAAATGGCATATTCCACGGTGGTGCAGCGGTAGCATTGTTGCCTCACAGCAAGAGGTTCTCCCATTCGATTCTCGGCTTGGGTTGGGAGTGCCTTCTGTGTGGAGTCTGCATGTCCTCCCAGTGGATGAGTGTGTTGAATGGGCATGCCTTCGTTGAAGGTTGGGCATCGGGCTGGCAACTCGACACCATAAAAACCAACTGCAAATCATTAGCGGACCAGATTCCGCTGTGGCAACCCCTAACCGGGAAAAGCCGAAAGACTAACAACATTGACACTTTACAAATGGATTATATCTCTCCTCGATGAACAACTGAAAGTCATCCCTACATTGTTTACTCACTTATTGAGATACATATTTTCCAAGTTCCATTTTTCTTATTTTCTTCAGGCCATTGTACATATTGTATATAGTTAAATTTGTTTAAGATTGTGTTTACCAATTATTAAGTTTCATGTATGTATTATTATCTTGTTATCAAAAAATAAAAATCATTTGGGAAAAATACAAAAAATAATATTATATAAACTAACTCTACTGCCATTAACAATTATATAATCATCTTGTACCGTGAATTTACACATACTGCAAGAGCTGCAAACTGTTCTGCAGCATCTATAACCATCTTTTTTTTTTAGCAAAATTAACACTAGGTCATATAAAATGACTATGCAGTAACAAATTCTTCAAACTGCAACCATTAGAATAAGAATCCTTGACCTTAGATAGTAATTTACTTTGTAACATTTTATTTGATTAAAGGATAGGCCAAAGTTTCTTAATAATTCCAAACAAAACCTCCAAACGTATTATATTGCATTACTAAACACAGATTATTTTCCCGCTTATTCTTGTTTCTATTGGGATGTCAATTTCCCAGTTTCGTATTGTTTTGTAACATTGCATCTCTAGTAATAATAGTTACATGATAGTACGCTTTGCTGACATCATCCAAATTATACACCCTTTCCTTAAACAACTTTATTAGAGAAATAGAATGGGAAAAAGTGGTTGTGGATAGATGGATGGATAGAACGGTCCAAAAATCAAACCAAACACTACAATTTCTCCTTTCTCTCTAAAATTCCCCACATAGTAAAGTATTCAACAAATGTTTATGGTGACAATCCATGTAAAAAGGTATTAATGTCTAAAGGTTTCTTATACAGCTTGCTAGTTATTTCCTTATTATTATAGCCAATTAATTCTAGATATAAGAAATTAATCCTGTATTTATTAAAAGAATATGAAATTGATCAGTTAGTTATATTATCAACCAAACTATTAAAAATATCAAGAAAATACATAAAATTGCCTTTACATGTTAATCATAAATCATCTATGTAGCATGTATATAATATAACATGATTCTGAAAAAAAAAACATTACTGAGTAAAATGGCCCCTTAGGGATGTATCCCACTAAACATTATTACACAATTAGAAAATAGTGAATAGTTCATATCCTTTAAAGATCACAGGCTTATATTCCCTGAGCTTCTATAAGATCTGAAAGCTTTATCCCTTTATTCAATGTTTTACAGACTTGTGGGGGCAGATTTCTTCTCTTCTTTACCATGCCATTAGAGATCCAGGTTTCTTGGACATGCTGTATCTACACAAGTCCAATATCTTCACCAGTACTAGAACCAGGGAACTAAATCTTTACCAACATATAAAACATGGTGGAGGGATATATTTATAATGAGGATATATTTATAATGCATTATCTCCCAAATCTCTGAAATAAACTTCCTTGACATGTTAAGCACAGCTATTCATTATCTTCCTTTCAACATAACCTTGATGGCTAGCCACAAATGTACTCTAGGACTGACTGGTACGGCCCTTGTGGAGAAAGGAAGTGCAGCCTAAAGGTGGTATCTAAGAGCTGTTCTATGCAAAAATGATAACTGCAATGACAGTAATTGTGAGTTAGCAAACAATTGTGGGAACAATGTTAATCCAGGACACATATTTAAAAGCCAGAGTGAAACAGTGTTAGAACACTGAATAAATGTCAATGGTGCGGTCATTGAAGACATTCCTTTCAAGGTCCCCAGACTTCACATTAATACAGATGTGTTGGTAAAGTAAACACAAGTGAGTGTAGTGATGTGGCTGCTTTGGCCATATAAAAAGTTGTGCTGCTTCCACATAAGGAGCCAAAGGAGTAAATGAGCATAACAACAAGCAACCACCTTCCATTAAGTACAGTTGTGTGAGCACATTCACCATAACAGTAGATGTTTGAGAAATAAATAGCATTGTATTCGCAACATATGGAAATTAGCTACAGGTACCACCTGACCAAACAGCCAGATTAGCAGTACTCCACAGACACTTCCTGATACCTGTCCCTTTCCCTGTGCCTGGACATAAGGCTGTATCCTGGATAAAAATCACAGTCAGTCTCTTATATCACTGAAAGAAGGAGATATTCTCACTTGAAGGGAACATCATCAACTTCATCTTTAGTTTTAAGACAGCAAGACACACACACACATATACATAAATATATATATATATATATATATATATATGTGTGTGTGTGTGTGTGTGTGTGTATGTGTGTGTGCGCACGAGTGTGTGTGTGTGTGGTTCACCAGTATGGAGTGTAAGAATATTCACATAACAGTTAGGCAAACACTACATATTTAATCAGATTAAGAAGGTACTGTTTGCTAATTATGCTAATATAAAAGCATGTAGTCCTGAGAGCTAGAATGATGAATTCTATCCCTTGACTGGAGGTTCATACTATGAGAGCTGAAACTTGCCTGGAAGATCCAGGAAGCATTGATTTAACAGCTAAGTAAAGTCTAACTTGTGGAATAATACATGAAGAATATTTTGAGTATAGAACTGCAGCTGGGGGCTTGGTTGAGGCCTACAGTTGACACTATTTTTTAAGGCAGCTTCTACTAGGAAAGCTTTTGAGAGACTATAACATTGTTTGATGGAAAATAACTAAAAGTGTTGTTCTGATTTTGTTTCTCAAGTCAAGGTGGATATTAATTTTAATTTTCCTGTAATGACACTGTGTTCCTTTGACTTAGAATATACAAAAGAATTAAGAATTCCTGGTACATGACCCTGCAAAACACGGGAGAGACAGGGAAACAGACAGACAGTCCATAAGGATGAGACTGGGTAGAAGGTGGCAATACGCCAGTGGTCCTACTCAGAACTTTTCTGTTACAATGAATCTGTTCCCAAAGCTGCACAATGCTGTTTGTATAGATCATTGCTGCCATAGTATGATGGCATATGGAAGATTACCAAAGCAGCACCCAAACTGGGAGGTGAAAAAACAGGCTTTGCAGGATAACCATGGTGAATCCTGGGGTCTGCTTCTACATTACATGTCCAATTCAGAATATTTGGAAAAGGTGTGGATGGAATACCATGCACTGTCTTCAAAGATATTCCGGATACAAACATTTCTGAAAAAAAAAACTGCTGATCTGGCAGCAGTGGTGGTAGAATGTGTTTTTAACCTGTGCATGTAAATGTTTACCATGCTTTTCATAGCAGAACATGAACTTTGTCAATTATTTAGAAATAATCTGCCTGGTGACTAGTTTGTCATGTTTCCATGGAACAAAGGGGAGAACATTTGCTCTGCCTTTTAAATGCAGTTTGTGCTGAATATGTTATACTTGAGTTGTTTGTGTATATCTAACAACTGCAGGATTTGCTCACCTTCATTTTCAGGATTTGTGAAGAACAAGACAGGTTTATCTGTTACTACCTCAGACATGAAGTATATTAGTGTACTTCTTACTGAATAACCACTGAGATTTTTTTTTACAGAAAATCTTTTTTATTAGATTTTCAGCTAACAAATAATGAAAAACCCATTTATAAAAAGACTCAAAGATCCTGCTTTTGCTTTTATCGGTTTCAAAAGTAGTATATCTGGTTATGGTGTGGAGTAATTATGCAATACAGTACAATGTGGAAATGCTTATGCTGCATAATCAAGCGACATCAATAGCTTGCCATAAACTTTGTAAAAACATAATATACTGAATGGGAGGGACCTGCCTGTGAAGCACTAGTTTTGTGATGCTAGAAACCCTTTCCTAATGATTTAACACAGCAAAACTGGAGCTACTAACCTAGCTCCATGACAAACAGCTACAGCCCAGACTGTGACCTAGGAAAATGGGGTTCAATTAGTGGGATCTGCACAGCAGGAGCTAAGTGGGGAGGGAAAGAAATGAAGGGGTGTAGACAGTGAGCATCTTTTGGAGGGGAGGGTATGGTTTGCTTGCACTACATGGCAGTGCAATCTTCCTGGTGGTGACCCAACAGACCACTGTTCATGTTGTGGGGAGGGGTAGTGCTGTTTAGATGGAGTATCTTTTGCAGAAGTGAGGGGGACATCCTCCACAGTCACTTAATTGAACATCCATTCCCAGGCATCTCTCTGAGTGTGAATACAGTTAGAGCTGGGGAAAAATGGGAAAACCTGGAACCACCCCAATGGCTGCCTGGATGACAAGACCTCTCAGTCAGCTCTTGCCAGTAGGGAGTGACTGGGCTGGTACACCAAGAGGGGGTCTGGTGGTCAGCAACAGTAAGGCATAGCATGAAATGCAACATTGTTGATCTGACAAAACTGACCATGCTTAATGGCACAGTACACTGCAATGGGGGGTTGCTAACAATACAGCCCAAGTGAAGTGATTTGATTTGACATAATTTAATTTGTAAGACATATAATGAAAATTATACCCATGCAGCACTAATCAGATGATATACAAGCACCTGCCTATTGATAGGAAGCTTACGTATGTATGGAAAATGAACACATGATGTTGATGACCCTACTTGTAAGGAAATTTGGACGTGAAACTCCCATACAATACACCAGTCATGAAGAGGCAGTGACCCCTTCCAAATAACAAAGCACAATAAAACTGGTGGGGGCAACCTGTGTTTCACTATTCAAATAGATCCTCGCTTAATGGGTCTATATTACATTATCGAAGTTTCAAAACTTCGAATCCTATATGGTCAACACCATATAACTGAAGTCTTGAAACATCAAAAAAGTAATAAAACACAACAACCTACAAGAACAAACCATTTAAATGCTCTAAGCAGGGGGGCAAGCCCCCCTGCACCCCCACACCACTCGCTACTTAAATATACCAACTCCGAGATTGCACTACAGTGCAGAAAAGGGAAATCTTCCCTTTCCACGATGTATGGAGATCTCCGTTAAAAGACTGATAGTTTCAAGAATTTGATCATATGGTGTCGTCCATATCAGATTCGAAGTTTTGAAACTTTGATCTTCTGATATAGACCATTGCTTAAAGGTATGACAATGAGGACCCTGCCTAAAAAACATAAATACTCATCATATGAAATCGTCTTTAATGAAATAACAAAGAAACAGCGAACAAACTATTTGTATTAGCATATGAACAGGGACCAACCCAAATTAAATATAGCTATATGGCAATCTTGCATTGCATGTTTCAAAAGTGCAACTTTACCAATTGAAGAAATAAAAGTCACAAATCAAAACAAGTATGTTGTCACAAAATATGCATAATACCCATCAGTAAACCAGTATGTACATGCATATGTACACAAATATAATGCCAAAAATACATTGCTCATTTATATAGACTATTCATTGGTTACTCAACATTTTTATACAACCACAGCAAATGCAACGAAAAACAAAGACCAGGATTTTGTTGTATTTGCTGCTGTTCGTTTCCTGCTATTTTTATACAACCAATCTGAATAAAGACTGATCCATGCCTCTATAGTAGAACCAATGATCTGGAAGTGTTTTGTATGCTTTTTATTGGCTATTCAATTTTTACATTGACCAATGAAGAAAGAATAGCATTTTTAGTATGTAAATATTAAAATTAGATGCAGTTTTCTGATCAACCAATAGAATTTTTATAAAAAACTATGATCTACTTATTCAGCTCCTATCATATTTATAAAAACTATGATCTACTTATTCAGCTCCTATCATATTTATAAAAACTATGATCTACTTATTCAGCTCCTATCATATTTCCTGCCTCGTTCACACATTCCAGTACTCCACTGTTGTCTTACTGCCACACCCCACTCCCCACCATCCTAGTATTACTAATTATCAACCTTGCTAAAATGACCAAACCCAATATGACCCTGACTTTTAAGCTACTTTACTTATTGCTACTCCTGAATATCCTTCTTATATACTATACCCTTACTTCCTATGAAAACCATACCCTTAGAAGATCTCCTAGTAAAGCTAAACAAACAAACTCTGTCCTTCCTCTAGCTAAACAAACCTATTTTAACCTCCTGTCATCCTGCCCTTACCTTCCCCCTCACTATCACAGAGTACTCCACAACAGGTATCACACAGCTAAAAAGCTCTACCTAATACCCTCTAAAATCTCAAAAATACTTCCATTCCCACAAAAACTCTTATTGGTACACGGGGACATTCACCCCAACCCTGGCCCTCAGAATTCCCTTATCCACACCCTCTCGGACCAAACCACTAACAATTTAAGGTCACCTTTCTCTTCTAACTCCCTTTCAATAGCACACCTAAATATCCATAGTATTAACAATAAAATCACACAGCTCCATGCCTTAATCGACCTCTACTCATTTGACATCCTCTGTCTTACTGAAACCTAGCTCAAACCAGGTACCAAGGACAATAAAATTACTCCTCTTGGCTACAGCATTTTAAGGCAGGGTCATCTAAACAAAAAGGGTGGGGGAGTTGCTTTACTTTATAAATCTGAACTGCAGGTGGTCTCAATTGACTCCTTACCTCCTTCCCCTGCCAATGTTGAAATACTCTGCAGCAAATTCCAAGTAAATAAAAACAAAGCCATATACATAATATGTTCCTATATCCCTCCTGGTAATAACTTAAATACACTTGAAAACATCCTTAGCTGGCTCTCATCTACCTTTCCTCACGAAAATATAATCTTAGGGGACTTCAATATTGATTGGAACTCCTGCATATCCCCCAAACCCACCTTTCACCTCAACCTCTTTACTTTCCAACAAACTATAAACTTCCCAACTAGGATTCACATATCTACCAATAAACAGACCATCTTGGACTGGATACTGGTCAACAATAATCCCCTATCATATAAAACTGGAACACTCCCTGACAATTTCAGTGACCATCTTCTCACCTATATCACTAAACAAAAAAATAGTAACCACAAACAGGCTAGCTATCGTACCATTCGTAACAAAAAAATCTTCATCCTTCAAGACTTCCTTGATGAGCTCAAAGGATGCAATTGGTCAGCTCTGAAACACCTTCCACTTGAGGCAGTTACCCATTTCAACAGTACATTCCTCCAAATTCTAGATCGTCATGCCCCCTCTCGCTTAATTAGAATGGGATCCAAAGCAGCTCCTTGGCTTTCTAAAGAAACCAAGCAAACAATGCTATTAATGTACAAACTATGGACAAAATACCCAGCTGACCATCAAAACTTCAAATACGTTAGAAATACTACAAAAAACTCACCCTTCTGGATAAAAAAAATTTCTACCTCCAATATCAACAAAATCAAAATCATAACCCCAAAAAATTCTGGTCAGGAATCAATAAACTGCTCCATCCTGGGAATTCCAAAACACCTACTCCAGCTAACTTAGCTCAGACCCCTCCTAATATAATAGCCAACACATTCAACAACTTCTTCTCTGAAACAGTCACCTCTCTAGCCAACACCATGGTTCCCCCCACTTCCCTTCAAAATACTTCTCCTCATAACAATACCCCACTCTAAAATTTAGTACAGTCTCCACAGCCTATATTCACAAGCTACTTTCAAAACTTAGACCTTGTACTCCTTCAGCTGACCAACTACCAGCTGAATATCTGCAGCTAGCAGCAGCAGCACTAGCATACCCAGTCTCCATCTTAATTAACAGAACTATAACCAAATCTACTATTCCTTCCCTCTGGAAAGTCTCCCATATCATTCCACTGCATAAAGGAGGAAACACTAACAAACTTTCTAACTTCCATCCTATAGCCTTACTATCACCACTAACTAAAATTATGGAACGTTGTATACACCATCAACTTTTGAATCATCTTCTACATAATAACCTACTTGCAGACTCCCAACATGGTTTTAGACCTTTCCATAGCACTTCCACTGCTCTTCTCTCCTTTACAGATTCCATCAGCAAAAATCGCAACAACAACCTATTCTCCTCTGCTTTATTTCTCAACCTCTCTAAAGCCTTTGATATGGTGAACCATCACCTTCTGCTCGACACTTTGAAATCTCTTTCTCTTGACTCTTTGGCATTGCACTGGTTTAACTCCTATTTGAAAGATAGAAGACAAGCAGTCCTTTGGGACAGCCATTTATCCTCTCAGCTCCCAGTCACCATTGGGGTCCCCCAAGGATCCATCTTAGGTCCCCTTCTCTTCTCCATTTTTATAAATAACCTGTCTACTTCCCTCCCAACATCCACATGCATTCACTATGCAGATGATTCAACACTCATCTGTACTGCTGTATCTCTGGCTGAACTTCATTCTTCCACCCAAAAAGTCTTTACAGCAGCAGAAAACTGGTTCCAACATATCTGTCTCTTCCTTAATCCAAAAAAAAAAACAAATTACTACTTTTTTCTCCAACCCTTAAGTCTGCCCCTCTCTCCTTTTCTATTGTCTCTGGCAATGGCACTATCATAACACCTGATTGTTCCACTAAACTACTAGGGTTTACAACAGATAATCAACTAAACTTTGATTCCCACATCAACCTAACCATCAAAGCTGTTAATAAAAAGATAGGTGCCCTCTACAGACTTAAACCCTTTCTTTCAGCAACTACCAGGGTGTCTCTAGCCCAAACTCATCTCATCTCTACACTATTGTATGCCTCTCCATCTTTTATCAACTTATCAAAATCTAACATTCAGAAACTAGCCACATCCTACCATAGCATTGCCAGGTTTGCCACAGGCTCCCCATTTCATACCCATCATTGTGTTAATCTCAAAAAACTTGGCTGGCTTGAACTTCAAAATCTTATTCTTCTACATCAATTAGTTATCACCCATAAAATTCTCCATTACCCTACTAATACACCCATACTTAACAACCTTGTTGCCCCTTACAGGAATCTTACTTCCCTTCACTCTGCTAACAAACTGCTAGTAGCTACTCTCAAATCACACAATAAATCTGGTGACTCCTTGTTCACAAATGTTGATGGCTCGTACTGGAATAAACTTCCCTTTGAACTGACTACTTTAGGCTCATCACAACTTTTTAAGAAACAATTAAAAACTATTTCAAATCTCACTGGCTTTGCCCTTGCTCAAATCCTGACTGACCCCAGCATCCAACTTCCATTATAGTTCCCTCCTTTGCCTGTTGCTATACATCCATCTTTTCTACTTGTCTCTCTCATTATTACTACTCCTCCTCTGCAGCTCTCCTGGCATCCACATGGATATTACTATTCCTATGATGTCACTTTCTCATTTACACTAGCTATATTACTGCAACCTGTTATCTCACCTTCTATTTAAACCTTGTATTTTGATTCCTACTGTACAAGTCTGGGTCTTAAAACTATTTGCTCTGTCACAAAATGTTTATTATATCTGTTAATATTGTAAATATTGTATAGACTCTAGTGTCTGTTTATTTTTTTCATTAGAATTCCTGCTACTGTAAAGAGTATGGGATTAGGGATCCTCGTATTTTTTTCTGTTAAATTGCTACTGTTTTGTTAAATTGCTGGAATAGTTCTGTAGTTACTTACATTTTAGTCTCTTAATGTGCTGTTTTATTTACTAGTATATAGTGGAGCTTTTCTCCTCGGGCCTCTGCTGAAAATGGACATGTATCCAGCCAGACTAGTCCGGTCAGCAAATGTAAAATAAATAAAAATAAAATAAAATATTTACATTTTATATGTGATCGGTCCATGTTTTTATAATAGAACCAATGACTTGGAAGTGTTTGAAAGTTTACTATTGGCCACTTGTCTTTACAATGACCAATGAAGAAGTAACAGTCTTTTTAGCATATACATGTTATGACTGGATGCAGTTTTCTAATCAACCAATAGAGCTTTACAAATCTATGACTTATTTACATCTCATATGTGATTGGTCTATGCTTTTACACCAGAACAAATGACTTGGAATTGCCTGTATGCTTTTTATTGGCCATTTATTCCATAGTGACCAATGAAGAAGGAATAGTCTTTTTAGCATGTAAATGTAATGACTGCATGCAGTTTTTTGTTCAACCAATACAGTTTTAGAAAAAAAACTATGACTTATTTACAAGAAGACTGAATGCTGTAATTAAATTAAAAGGTACTTCAACAAAGTATTAGTTTACGGGTGTGCGCACTTACGCAACCAGCTTATTGTACATTTTTTATTTTTTATATTTTTCCCCTAACAGATTTGTTTATTTTTCAATTAAATTGTACAGGTTATAGGCCACATTAAGGTGGGGAAAGTTTTGAAATGATTTATTGTGGTCACATTTTTTTACATCACAAAATCCTGGCATTTTAACAGGGGTGTGTGCACTTTTTATATCCAATATATATATATATATATATATATATATATATATATATATATATAGGTTCATAGGTTCATAGGTTGGTACTAGGCTATCGGCCCGAGGGCCTATACAACCCTAGCCATAACAATTCAATGGATATTTCTTCCCACAACATTTACTTCTCTGGACCGCTGTCTAGCAGGGTGACTGACATGATCCCAGGGGTGAATTTCCTATCTCCCATCCAATCATCAAGGTTCCTTTTGAAGAGGGCCAATGAGGTGCTCTGCTTGACATGTATGAGCAGTCTACTCAAGAGTATGGGGAGTCTCTGGGTCAGGAACCTATCCCTCCAGCATGTTTTGTTCATTGTGATGACAAGGTTTAGATCCCTGGAGCATGTGGCTCTGAGGGATTGGGATTTCTTTAAGTGGAGCATCTCCAACAGCTCAGGGTTTGACATGGCCTTGTATGTTAAGCAGAGATTGCCTCCAAGTAGATGATATGCCACAGAGTATAGCTGGTGCTATTTTAGACAGTCAGCATATGGCATCTGCTTTAGGCCTGTGATTCTTTTAGTGAGGTATTTCTGTGGCCTTTCCAGCTGATGCGGATGTCTTGTGAGGTACATGCCAAAAGGGGCATTATACTCTATAATGGGTCTAATAAGGGATTAGTACAGTGGGACAATGACCTCCTTTTTTCTGGATGAAAATTCCTTAATGATGAGGTGTGCCACATAGAAGGATTTCCTGACTGTTGTGGCAATGTGGTTATTGAAAGTGAGACTACTATCCACCTGTGTCCCTAGGTTTCTCATCACACTTTCAATGTTTAGTGTACTGCACCTATGTGGTATTTCATGGGTACATGTTTTTTTCCAAAGGGGATAACTATACATTTCTTGGCATTAAGCTTGAGCCCATGGCTCTGGCACCAGGCATCTGTTTCTGTAAGGCCCTTTTGTAGAATATCTACATCATTTGGGGATCCAATAATGGCTCCCAGTTTGCAGTCATCTCCGAACTTTGTTAGCCAGAGTCCCTTAGTGTTGGCCTGTACTTCAGAGAAGTAGATGCCAAACAAGAGTGGTCTCAGGACTGAACCATGAGGTACTCCACTTGTCTGGAGCTGGATTTGGAGTTGGCTACTTTTACAATCTGGGTTCTGTCAGTAAGCCAGTTGGCAACCCATCGAGTGACATAGGGATTTATTCCCAGTAAGTTTATCTATGATTCCAGAGTGGGGGATGGTGTCGAAGGCCTTGGCAAAGTCCAGATAGGCTGTGTGGACTGCCTTACCATCATCCACAGCTCTGGAGACTGATTTGAAGAAGTCAATCAGATTCAGGAGACAAGATCAGTCCTTCACAAACCCAAACTGGGTGGGGTCCAGTGTTTGAAGGTTGCCAATCTCTTTGTTTATAAGTTCCATGATAATGCATTGCATGCCCTTGCAGATCAGGCTTGTCAGACTGATGGGACAGTAGTTCCCGGATCCAAGGAGGATCCCCCCTTGTGGAATGGGATAACTGTAGCTGTGCACCACTTAGTGGGCACAAAAACTGAGGTGAGGGTATGATCAAACATGACACTTAGGTGAGGTGCCAGTTCATTTTTTAGTTCATGTAATACACAGCCTGGGATGTCATCTGGTCCTGTGGATGCTGTATTCTTATCCTTGGAGAGTGCGGTTTCTACCTGTGTGGCCATGATTACCGGAATTTGGCAATCTTTTGGTATTGAGATGGGCCCTTTAGGGGGTGAGAGTGAAGCTGGCACTAAATCAATCTGCCAGGATATTGGCAATATATTTGGGATCAGTATATTTAATGCCATTCTGTTGTAGCTCAGAGCAGATCTCAGCATTGCCATTTAGATTCCTGACATAACTATAAAATGCCTTGTGGTTGTCTTTGGAATCTTTGGCAATTTTATTTTTGTAACTAGCTTTTGAGGATTTTATGAGGGATCTCAGCTTCTTACTGAGGGTGGTGAGGAAGTTTTTTGCATCCTGGGATTTTCCCCTTTTCTGCAACAGTTTCTTCCTTCTGTTGTATAGTTTGTTTATAGCAGGGGACCACCAGATTGGCTTCCTATTTTTGGAGAAGAGCATCTTGGTTCTATTTGGGATGGCACAATTCATGCACGAGTGGATGTGCTCTTACAGTGCCTTAGTGTAGGATTCTGCAGTCGAACTTTCAGATCCCATCTGCATGGGTGTTGTGAAGTTTGTCACGTCTGCCTTCAGTAGCATGAAATTGGCTTTGGAGAAGTTTAAGGAGGTTTCCTTACTGGGGGGGGGGGTGGATGTCAGGGGTGATTTGCTTATGGTCAGACCTGACCAATGAGGGTGTGACCACTGGTGTGGAGCATCTATCTCCCATGTTGGTATTGACCAGGTCTAGGATATTGGAGCCCCTGGTGGGACAATGGATTAGTTGATCCAGGGAGTTGGAATTTATGAATTCCAAGAACCACTGGGAAAAGGAGTTGGTACCCGAGTAGTTTTACCAGTTAATGGCAGGGTAGTTGAAATCAACCAGTATTAGGATGTTTGGTTGTATCTTAATATTTTCCAGTATGTTTAGAAAGGTGTAGTGAGAATCTTGGGGCATGGTGGGGGATCTGTACCAAGCTACAATTTGGATTGCAGTCTTACCTAGTGTTAGTTGCACCTGGAGAATTTCAGATGCATTGCATTGGGCAACTAGCCTGGAGGTGTGAATATGGACACTCCTCCACCTTTAGTGTTTCGGTCTTGGTTTTGTGACCGAAAAGTGTGGTAAGAGTTGTAGCCTGGTATTGCAGGGGTGCTCTCTGGAGCCTTGAACCAGGTCTCAGTTACTGCACAGATATCAATGTTCTCCATTTTTAGGAGTGCCTCGAGAGAGTGCATTTTGAGGTTTAGACTTCTAGCACTGAGTAGCATTACCTTCAGATTTTGCATGCTTGTATCTGTTACGGTGGTGGTTTTATCCTTTGAACCATGCCTAAAAAAGGCACTATAGGGGTGGCAAGAGCTTTAGTCAGTAACCTGAATGCCAGGGGTGACAGGTACAGAC
This sequence comes from Protopterus annectens, assembly GCF_019279795.1. Classification (NCBI taxonomy): domain Eukaryota; kingdom Metazoa; phylum Chordata; order Ceratodontiformes; family Protopteridae; genus Protopterus; species Protopterus annectens. Next base: position 287,140,306 of record NC_056735.1, on the reverse strand, counting down.
CATCTCTGGTAAAGCATCGTGGTGTGTCGATCATGTCTTCCCAGGCAGACAGATACTGGATCCCCTTTGAATGACACCAGAAGCTTAGCCAATTGTTGAAGTTAATCATTTTGTCCTTATACTGTGGTATCATTCTGGGCGAAGCAGGATGCTCCTCAGGGCTAGGGTCATATCTGCCTGGGCCACATGATCCAAGAGCGCTTCCATGTCTCTTTTCATGTAGTCCAGGGAGGTACGTCTCAAGTCATTCACTCCAGCATGGACAATGACAGAGTCGTATTTGTACTTGTTGTGGAGTGACTTGAGTGCATGCATTATGTGGTGGATCCTGACACCTGACAGGCAGTTGACTGTAATTTTCTCCTTGTTCAGCCTGGTGAGTGGGACATCAGTGTGCCTGACTATAGAGTCACCTGTGACTAAAGTGTTGGGTACACTGTTTTGCCTTAGAGGCTGTTGTTGGGTGGCACACTGGTGTTGTGAGCTATGTGCCACTTTGGTTGTGACTGGTGTTTGTGTTTCAGCTTCAGAGGTCCTTGTTGCTTGGGCAGGTTAATGTTAAGGGCCTCTGCATATGTGGGTTTAGTGTTGCTATGTGTGGGTGTTGATGGTGTAGGTTTTGAAGGGCTATGAGTTGCTTGAGGTGTAGTGCAGGTATTAACCTTCTCCTCTTGACTGTCTAGCACAATCTTGGCCAGAGAGAGCTTTGCTTCCAGTTTGGCTATGTAAGTGCATCTCTCGCAGGTTGTAGTGTTGGGTGGTAGGGGGAGAGGATTGTCTGTGTACATGAGCGTACTGCCCCGGTATGCCCAGATTCACCAGGTGGACAGGAGAAATCACCGGAAGCTGACACATATAAATACACACTCACTCACACACACACACATATATATATATATATATATACATATATATATATATATATATATATATATATATATATATATATATATATATACACACACACACACACACACACACACATACACACACACATATATATAATGAAATTCTTCATATCTTATTTTTATGCATTTTGTACTTTGATTTTTGTAAATTTATCTATTTATCCCTTTTACTACATATTTTGTCACTCTGTCAACTTCTTGTTTGCTTGTAGCTTGTGTGATGTCTGGAAGAGGTCCATGTAGGACCGGAGAACCCACTTAGTTATCAAACTTTTAATAATCCAGTTGCTCAAAAGAGTAGTTTATTCCAATGCAGTCTTTATACACCACACAATGCAATTAGGACTTAATAACTATACTTGTACTATTGGTTGTGTTTATCCTTCCAATGCCTGACAGACAAAATAAAAAGATCTTTCCTCAATAATTCCAAATTGTACATCCATTTTACTTGTCTTTTCATGTTCCCTCATCATCCTTCCAGTTCAGATGTCAGCTTTGCCAACTTTAACACATGGACTAATGGCATAGAGGGTGCCCGTTCTCCCAGTATCAACTGTCCATGTATAAAGTATTTCCAAATGCTTAATTTGCCAGTGTCTGATTCTGAAATAATACAGACCTATTATATTTTGACATTTTCCTTAAGGAGTTAAAAATCCATAATCATACTTTTTCCTCCCGTCAATGACACCCAAGAAGGCCCAAATCCCTTAGCATTAGCTTGACAATAATTGGAGACACTAGGTGCCACTTAAGCTAGTGTTTAAAGCTAAAGTAAACAGTACATTTGTCACACTGTCTCCTGCCACTCCAAACTTCACCCCATACTTAACTACTGATAGGATTATCATCCCTTTAAAACTGGAAATTATTTTTATGCTTTATTTCTTAATTGATTTACTGATTTTTGTTAACCAGGTAAATCCTGTAGGCAGATATGCTTCCTTTCTGTGGTAATAGAAAAACTGCCAGTTTGCATAAGTGACTGGGAAACACTGTGTAGTGAACTGTTATGACTCATGCTCATTGCCAGATGGCAGGCAAATGAAGACTGGTAGACTCAAACCCTGGACTAAAGGATACAGCCTGCTATCTGCTCATAGCATTAGTCCTATTCTGCACTACCAGATGTCTTTTAATTTCATTGAAAGTGTAGAACTCTTAACTGCATGTCCTACAAGCATGAAAATAAAGTGTGATTTTTACAAAGTATTACAGCACAAAAAAAACTTTAAAAGGGCTCTCTGGATTTCCTGATATAGGGGACTACCCTTGCTACTTATACATATTAATTCTGAGATCACTCTATCTCCATGAAAGATATATTGCATTACTCCCACTTGGGTCTTGTTCTTCCAAGGATTACAACTGTACTGCTTGACAATATAGTAGGAATGGTCAGATAACCAGAGTCTTTACTCTTTCAGAGCTGATCTTGAAATCAGGTCTGTACTTGCAACACAAGTTTGCAGGTGGGTTTATGCATGTATGTACATTTTTTCTTTTGTTAAATGGGACATCCTTACTGGGATCAAGTCAATTTTCACAGGGGAACCACGTGGAAAAAGTCCCAAACTACAGTACACATATCCAAGTTTTCCTTCCAACTAAAAAAGTACAGTTGAGTAAAATCTTTAACAATAGATGTCCTTCTATGCACTGTTGCAGTATTCTTAACTGAAGGGATATCCTGCCAAGAATAGCCCAACATCTGGTCAGTATATCAAAGTGTTTAGTATTTATTGGTGCTGTTTGTCACACTTATGCTCCCCGCACAAGGCATAGGGCATAAAGGTAACATATGAACATACACACTCAGAACTGAAAAAGCCCCAGGAGGAACAGAATGTCCCTAGAGACAAGGAAGAACATGGACATCCAGAAGGAGAAAAGGGAGAAGACCCACTCAGCAAGAAGGGTAAGAAAGAACAGACTAGAGCAGAGGAGACAAGAGGGAGGTAGTAGATACTGCAACAGTAAACAGAAGGGCGTCCACTGTTAACATAAGATTTTACACAACTGTACTATGTCCTTTCATATCATTGTTGCAGTATCCTTAACTGAAGGGAGAGTACAACATTTCAAGAGGAAACCTGGGAGAAGATTGGCACTGAGGAGCCCTCTAGAAACCCACACAGGATAGCCCTGGCAAAGTTGCCTCTAACACTGAAAATAACAACCAACTTATAAAGCTTAGCAAAGGTATGAACAAAAGACCAAGCAGCAGCCACCAGGATGGAATTAGTATTCAAACCCCTAAAAAAAAAGCTCCAGCTGAGGCAACAGCCCTGAGAAAATCAACTTTTAATGATGAGGAAAGACATTTAACAAAATAAGTAGTCTTAAATCCAGGATGAGTTGGTTTGCTTAGAAACAGCCAGACTGAAAAATCTCATATCAAAGAAAACAAAAAGCTGCTCAGATTTGTGAATAACCTTAGTTTTAGCCAAATAATATCCGAGCTGTTTATGCAAATTCAAGGTGTGAAGAACCTTCTCACTGGTAGACTGCGAAGAAGGAAAAAAAGGAGGAGGATGGACAGACTAATTAAGGGACAACTCATTGACCACCTTGGACATAAAAGAAGGATTAGTATGAAGAGATATTGTGTTTCTGCAAAAACCTAAAGAGGGAAGAACAGTCATGAGACTATTTTCTTAGGCATTTTCTTAGCTGAAGTGAGGGCTAAAAGAACAGTCTGCCAAGTACAATGTTGTAAGGAAGCTGAAGCAGCAGGCTCAAAAGGAGCCAGAGTCTACTTTTTAAGAAAAAAATTGAGATCTCACAGGAAGGCAGAATTGGCTTCCTGGTAGGCCTGATATGAAGGAGGCCTTTAAGAAATTGTTTACCCTCAAATCTAGATGCCAGAAGAAGAGTCAATGGCAGACACTCAGAAACTGCAGAAAGATGAGCATTAACTGAAGAATATGCCAACCCAGCAAGGAGCAACTCACACAAATAAGAGAGACAAGAGGAATCTACACAGACAGGGGATTCTGGTTTTGAGAGGGGCACTAGACAGAAAATCTTTTCCATTTGGACAAATATGCTTTCCTGTTAGTGGGCTTTCTGGCCTCCTGCAGCACCCAAATGACATCCTCAGAAAAGAGCTGCTTAAAAGGGATCAAAACCTTACCACCCACAGTGTCAGTTAAAGAGAAGACAAGTGAGGATGAATAAGAGATCCCTTGTCTTGTGTGAGAAGGTCCACCCGGTGAGGTAGCTTGTGATGATTGCTCCTGGCCAAATAGGAAAGAAGAGGGAACCAATGTTGTCAAAAGTGAGCCATCAGCATAATTTTGGGGAGAGTTCTGCCTGGTCTTGTGCAAGACTCTTGCAAGCAGAGGAAGGGCAGGGAAGATGTAGACAAACATCTCCTAAAAGGAAAATACAGGGCATTCACTTTCCAATTCAGAGGACTTGTGACTCTGTCTGTTCAGAGGGAAGGCAAAAAGATCTATATGAGGGATACCCCACCAATGGACAATGTACAGGAACACATCTCTGTGAAACATCCATTTCTGAGCTTGTGTGCTGGACTGTGCTCTGATGGAATGCAAACTTGGACAGCTAGATCCCAGATGTGAAATGTTAGGACCTGGTACCCCTTTACTTGCTGCCATACCGCATTACTGTGGTTTGTCTGTGCCATTCTCTCCCCCCTCCCACTAGCACAGCCATAGAGTTGAATTCATAGCCAAGTGTCCCATGCCAAGTCCTCCACCACCCTCTCTGTGAAATCAGTGCTCTGAGTTCCTCCTCCAAGTAGCTGACACGCACACACTCTGAGATTGGATTTTCACATACACACATACACACACACACACACACACACACACACACACACACACACACACACACACACACCTTGGAAAGGCTGGCACAGATTTACTACCCATGCCCTTCTGCCCAGACTATAAGGTAGATACTCCCACCTGGATACTCCAAAGCCAGGTACTCTAAGGCTCTTACCACGGTATCTAATTATACTGAGTAAAATTAATACTAATACAAATTGTAGTGTTTGACCAATGCAGCAAGGCTTTCAGGAGTGGCCACTGTGTCACCAAATAAATATAAGTACTCTCAAAGGTTAAAACATTCTCTAAAACACCAGCCACAATGAAAAGTTTAATATATATTTAACAATAATTAATAAAAGAACATGAAAATGCTAGATATCTATTTACAATAAACACCAGAGTTTCATCACAGGAAATATTAAAATAACACGGATGAACAGATTCACACAGATACAGGAAAACAGTACTTAACTAATCTCACTATATTTTCCTGACTGATCCAAAGAATGACTAGTCCCTGGTTACTTACTAAAGCAAGGCAAGATGAAGTGGGTGTATGATACTTCTATGTCAGGTTTCAAAAATAAAGTGCTCTGAAACTTCTGTCTTATCTAGTATTAAAAGATCATTTTAGTGGTGGATTACAGGATGACATCACATACATCTGGTCATCTGACTTCTGGTTCCCATACTACCCCCCTTTATTAGAAACTGAACCAGAATCATGCACACGTGTTACCATACACACATATAGAGCTTTGCCAAGATGTGTTATAGCATCTGGAAGACAAACTCTGTCAACATTTTTGCACTTCCAAAGTAGCAATTAGTTTACTGCTAAGGACAATACAGCAGGATTCCTAGTCCTTGTTTTCACAAACATTTTGTCTACAATCAGAACTGTAAGATACAATATTTATGGCCTACACCAGGTAATTTAATTTCAGCCTATTTTTCAAAGTTATCTGGACTGAAATTAACTTATTCTCTTCCAGTATCCTCTGTTACAATATTAATTTCAACAGTTACCATACAGTCTGACATACAGGTGCCTTTCTTTTTCTGTCCAGCAGGATCCACTGTTGGTACATTTTTTTTAACACAAGCAACTTTACAAATACATTTTCAATACAAGCCTCTGTACAAATTAGTTCAATATGCAAATGACATATAATCCTTTACAAAACTCCAGCTAGCTATGTTGGCATATGTTACACATCCACTGACCTAATTCTCCTGGCATAGCTGGCAATACCCCACATCATCACACCTGTAAACAATGAAGACATGATCCTGAGAAGAGATCAGAGCTGATTTTTGAAAGTTTATGGTGAACCCCTGACTTTGCACAAGTGGATAGTAAACTGGAGATCTTGAAGCAGAGCCTCAGGGGAGGAAACTTGAACAAGCAGATCATCCAGATAAGGAAAGATCTGAACTCCTCTCATCTTGCAAAAGGCAATGACAGGAGTGAAGCACTCGGTGAATACCCTTGGGGCTGTAGGGAGGCCAAAGGGCAAAGCAAAGAACTGAAAATGCAAGGAAGAAACAGAGAAATGTAATCATTTCCTGAAAAGAGGATGGATGGAGATATGAAGGCAGGCATCCCTGAGATCCAGGGAGGCCAGAGAGGAATAGGAATAAAGTTTGAAGAGACAACATCCAAAAGGAAGGAATTCTGAGTAAGGTGTTGACCTGGGAAAGATACAGAATTGGTCTCCAAGTGTTCTCCTTCCTGGCAACCAAAAACATTCTGGAGTAAAATCCCCTCCCTACTTGGGGGGGGGGGGTACAGCTTGACTGGTTCCCTTGACCAAAACAGAATGAAGCACCTCTGTGAAAAAATGAAGCTGTTCCTGAGGAGGTTGTGGGATGCCCAAAAAGAGGGGAAGGGATTTCCAAACCAAAAAATACTCCTGATGGATAATGTATAGAACCTAAGTCTGTTGTGATTCTTAACCAGTTTGGATAGGACAGGAAAAGATGGAGGGATAAAGGAGCCTGACAGAGGGGAAAATGGAAGGAAATTGTCAAATAGAAACTGGTTTGTCCTGAAAAGTAGGTTTCTGGGAAGTAGGGGTTTGAGTAAACTTAGCAGGAGGCACACATCTGGAACCCTTTTTACCTTTGGGCAGTGGACAAGACTGCCTGTGAACAAAAGCAGATGTGGAAGGGTAAATTCCTTTGAAACTTTGGAATAAGATAAACAAAAATATGTTTCAACTCCTGCAAGACCTTGCCCTTATCCTGGAGAGATTTAAAAAGTTCATCAGCAGCACCAGTACCAAAAAATCTTTACTATCTAAAGGAGCATCCAATAGTTTGGTCTTAATGTCATCAGGCAAAGCTTGAAGATGAAGCCATGAGTAATGCCTCATAACAGAACCAAATGCAGCAGCCCTGGAGGAACCATCAGCTGCATCATAACTGCACTTAATAGAGTGGTGGGCAACTTCAGAGGTGGAACCCACCAAGGAAAGGACTGAAGAATTCCCCTCAGAGTCAGAAAGATTGGAAATTACCCAAGAAACCTGTGAAAGGAGAGCCAAAACATACCTGGTCATATGAATCTGGTAGTTAATAGCCCTTAAAAAGATAAGGTGGCATCAGGATAAACCTTCTTGCCCAGCTTCTCCACCCCCTGCTATCCTTGTCTGAATTAAGTCGGTTGGTAACCAGCACAAAAGAAAGCCATTCAGACCAAAGTCCAGCGTTTGGACTGGCAGAAATAAATTCTGAGTGTGTACATCCGTATGTCACCATTATGCCCTATCCATTGTGCAGTGAGTGTATGTGTAATGTACGGCACCTGTAAATCCTAAAGGCATTGGTATACTGGCCCAACATCATTAGGCTATCCTTGACAGGAGATCCCTTCAGTGAAGAATACTGCAACAGTGATACAGAGGGATACCAATAAATAGTGAGTAACCAAATAAAAACGTGACATATGTAATGCAGTGTATGAAGAGATAATGAAGTAAACTGAAAAAGTTTTCTATAAACTGGAATTGCAACAGAAACTCCCAGGCCATCTCTGAAAAAAGGACAATTGTATCACCCAGTGGGCTTTCCCAGTTATCAAATATATAAAATGAAAAAGTAGTTACCTAGGTAGACATCAGTCATACAAATTATTATTAGTCCATTATGTTAGAATATGGTAGAAACACTTTGTGATATGGACAGTTTTGAATGTATGCTTAGCTGTTTAGATTTTGCATATTGCTTATTTTGCATTTGTGTGGGTATTTTCAATACAGCATTACTTTGGCATTTCATTGTTTTTTGCACCTTATTTCCAATACATCTATTAGGCCACATCTCAAGACATGTAGAATCACTGTGTAAATTCCATTTGAGGTGATCCACTGAGTATAAATCCCCTTTTTGGATAGGAATTAAATAATAAAGCCATACAACCCTGGAACATGAGTTGAGCATTCTAAAATGTTGGCTTGCATTTCATAATAACTGCCATGTTCTGAGCAAGTACTTTATTTCATGAATGTTCAATCAAAACATTGGAGATGTACATGGGTGAGGTTGGACCACAAAGCTGTATCCCTCAAAATAAAAATCAACCCACAAAACACAACCAAACCTGTAACAGTTAGTAACTATTCCAAAGCAAACAAAATTCATAGCTCTCCCAAACCCCGAGAATACAGCTAATTATACATAATTACTTACAGAAACCATACACAAAACTGGAAATGGCTGCATTGAGACTGCTGTACCTACCAGAAGAGAACTCAGAACTAACATCAGAAACAAACCCCACTGCTAAAATCCTTATCTTAACAGGGTATGTGACAAAAGAAAAAAAAAACATCCTGGCCAAAATCAGAAAGAGCAACTTCCATAAAGACAAGAGCTCTCTGAGTCAACTAAACAAGAAACCAAGAGTCTAACAAAGTCCAACAAGGCCAGTTATGAGGTCAGGATAGCCTTCCATGCTAGGAACAATCACAAGGCCTTCTTCAGTTATGTCAGGAACATTCAAGGTAACACTCAACAGTGTGCAGAGCTGGTGGCAAATGGCACAACCTTCACTGACTAGGGTGACAGCAAATCTACTAGCTGATACATTTAACTTTAACTTCACCTCTCCCTCTCCCCTTTATCCTCTGTGAAATCCCTTCTAGAATATCCCCCAGACACTGGACACATCCCAGTTTGGCTTTCTTAAGTGAAGATCTTGCCTACTGAATCTCGCATACTTCTTCAAGAGGGCCACAAAGGCTATGAATTAGGGGAAAATGGTGCATACCACCTACCTTGACCTGGGCAAGGCATTCAGTTCAATACCCCACCCAGGCACTGTTGACAAGCTCTCAAACCTAGGCATTAATATCTACATAACTCACTCTATTTCTGCTTAGCACACAGATAGGATGCAAGAAATCAGGATTTGTTAGACCACCTCCACCATTACAACGGCCCATTTGGCATCAACTTCCTAGACGTAAAGGCTAACATCAAAGGCTTTGGGCTCACCAAATTCACAGATGACTATCAATTGGGAACTATCACAGATTTCCCCAGTGACAGCAACATCCTACAAGAGGGTCTAACACAAACAAATGACTGGTGCCAAAGCCATGGATTAAATTCAACATGAAGAAATGAATTATAGTGCCCATTGGCTAATTGTTCATCCAAGCTAACAGTAGAAATGCTTAGTTCAATTTATTTAGTATTGAATTTCTTAGTTTAACTTTGTCAAATTTCCTGTTTGTTTTTTTTCTCCCCGGGCCTCTACTGAAAATGGACATATATCCAGCTAGACTAGCCCGGTCAACAAATGTAAAATAAATAAAATAAATAAATAATAAAAATACCCCTAAGAGCTGACTCAATAGTCAGGGATCTAGAAACATATGTATACAGTAATCTGGCCTTCGTCAGACATGTAGCCAAGATAGTAGGAAACCCATTTTATGAAACCCTACTCATTTGGAATCCAGGTCCAAGAAAGTTACAGTACCACTCTACTCAGCCCTTATCAGACCCAATATTGAGCACAATGCCCCCTTTAGCATGTACCTAACCAGGCATTTGCAACAGTTGAAATGCCCTGAAAAGCTTCTTACCTGGAGAATCCAGGGTATGAATATCCTGTCCTACAGAAATCACCTTAAGGTCCTAGCTCTGTCCTCAGTCTCCTACAGTTTATGGAGAAGCAGTTGATACCTAACATATGAGGCATCCTAAAATCAAGCTCTGATTGGATATCTTGCACATCCATAAAATAAACAGCACCAAAATCACTAGATCCAAGGACCTGAACTTTACCTGCAACATAAAAAGACCATGCTGAAGAGATTAATGTGTGTGTCAAAGGATCCCTATGCCATTTAATAAACTTCCCATCACCATGGAGTAGAGGTCATCCCTGATCCTATCCAAAAGAAACCTTGATCATTGAATGAGAAATCGCAAATTCACCCTGGGTCTGGTCCCATGTCTCTGATGGAGAGAAGTCAATAGTAATTAAATAAATTCAATTTACTGAAAGCATAGAATATTGAAGGTTCACTGACTGATACTGAATGTTCAGAATATCAAAACAACTTTTTTTCTGGTTATTTGTATTTCTGTGGATCAGGAGTATGCCCTTTCAAGTCTGTGGTGAGATCTCACAGTTGGTACATATAATATGTAGGTGGTGTTGGTGTAAGCCTTTTTTGTCTTTTTTTTTGGTTATATGTTCAAAGATTCAGTGTCTTGTATTTCAAACCTTTGATTTTCGATAATATGGTCTATCAAGTTTCTGAACTAAATCCTTCTGAAGACCTCGGTACGCTGGATGGCAGAGCAGTATTTTCTTTGAGCATTAATCCCACCCCTGATGTCTAACATGAGCACACACATCACCACAGATGCTTCCTACGTCCTCTTCATAGACAATTGCTTAAACACATGTTGATGAGGGCTACCATCACCAGCTTGGTAAGCCATGCTCACATCCCTTTGTCTGTGCTGTATCGCTGGTAAGCCTCAACCTTCTGATGCTGGAATTAAGCCAGTGACTGGACTCATCTCTCCCTGTCTCTGAAGAAAGCCATGCCAGCAGATAGAGTCACTCCCATCCTTTCCCAACAACTCCACTAGCACCCAAGCATCCTCGAACTCAAGTCATCTGGGTCACAGTCAGAGCTTTATAGGAATCCCAGAAAACTCCAGATGACTGAGCCTTGTTGCCAGTATGCCTTCCCAGTTCTCACACTAGACTGTACTTCCTGTCTCAAGGATGGCTTGGCCGGTCAAGCCATTTATGAATACCCATCCAATTAACCAGGTCCCTCCAGTGTATAACACTACTTTATCTGCAGAGGTGAAGGAGATGCTGAGTAACAAATCTGTCTTGCTACCTACTGATCTGCTAATGCAGGTCGAGATCCTTTATTCTGGTATTTGTGAGACTATTTGATTTGTGAAGGTACAAGAGATCCTGGACTGCTGGGTCCCTGACTGCTCAGAAAGCATCAATATGTCTCTTCTGAGAAACCTATAAGACACAGAAATGAGAGACAGTTCTTCTAGTCTTTTCTGTAGCTTAGGGATTGTAAGCCTGTGATTTTCCTTATTAGGAATCTCTGGGGAGGGTCTTTCCAGCTGTCCCCCTAGCAGCAACTAAACTAAAAAACCTCTCCAAATCAAATTATAACCTCTTGAAGGATGGTATAAATAGCTTCACTGCACTTCCTCCCTCAAATGGAAATGGCAACTATGCAGAGCTCTATACCAATTCTTTACACAAACACCTGTCTAAACTGCATTACTCGTCCATACCTGATAGGACAAAAACAAGCTCCTCAAGGAAGAGCAAATCTGCTTGATGGACAACTGCCATTAACAGGCTTTACAATAAGAGGAAGAAATTGCTGTCAAAGTGTAAGAGGGGGCAAGCACTCCTAAACTGAAAACACTCCCTTCTCAGCTTAAACAAGCAAATAAGACTTCTTGTGAAGTCCTCCAAAACAAACTATAAATCCAAATTAGCTTCCTCAACAAAGAACAGCCACAAGGCATTCTATAGTTACATCAGTAACCTAAAAGGAAAGGCCCAGATTTGTGCTGAACCGCTAGTTAATGATACCATACATACTGAGCCTGTGGACATAGTTAAACTGTTGGCTGACAGGTTCTATGAAAACTACACTCACCTGTCCCCGCTACATGTACCTCATGACATCCCGACCACCTGCTCACTATCTTGTATCTCTAAAGAGCAGGTCATCAAGGCCCTCTCTAAGGTCAAAAACACATCATCTATGGGACCTGATAACATCCCAGGCTGCATCCTACATGGGCTCCAACATGGATTAGAAACACTGTTGGGTATTCTTTTCAAGCATAGTCTAAGCACCAGCTTCGTACCAGCTGAATGGAAAACAGTATTCCCTTGCACAAAGGTGATGCTTCCACTGACCCTAGGATCTATAGACCTATTAGCCTGACTAGCCTTATCTGAAATGCCATGGAGCGAATAATCATGGAACTTATCGACAAAGATATAGGTAATCTCCAAACATTTGACCCTACCCTGTTTGGATTTGTGAAAGTGATCATGCCTGTCAAACCTGGTGGACTTCTTTCAGACAGTCACCAAGGCCCTGGGCAAGGGGAAATCTGTGCATACAGCCGACCTGGACTTAGCCAAGGCTTTTGATACTATCTCCCACTCAGGCATCATTGACAAACTCACCTAACTAGGCATCAACCCTTATCTCATTAGATGGGTTGCTAACTGGCTCACTGACAGAACTCATATAGTCAAAATAGGGGAATCCACCTACAACAGCAGACCTGCAACCAGTGGTGTTCCACAGGGATCAGTCCTGGGACATCTACTGTTTGGAATCTATTTCTCTGAAGTACAAGCAAACACTAAAGGTCTATGGCTGACAAAGATGCTGTTGACTCCAAACTGGGAGCGGTCATAGAATCTCCAAGATGATGTCAACACTCTACACAAGGGTCTTACACAAACGACTTGTGCCAAAGTCATGGCCTTAAACTCAATGCAAAAAAAATGTATCATTCCTTTTGGTAAAAGTGTTGTTTAAGTACACACTCAGTGGTGAGAGATCTTGGCAAACAGGTTGACATCAACCTTACCTTTGACCGCCATGTCTCCACAGTGGTAAGAAGGGCATTCTATATTGCTCATGTTATAAGTAAGGGCATTGCCTCCAGAAAAAAAGAAGTTATAATCATTATAACTTCTCTGTACTCTTTCCTCATCAGGCCACTGAGTACAATGCCCCTTTTGGTATGTACCTTTCTAAGCACCTGCAGCAATTAGAGAAACCACTAAGGTTCTTCACAAGGAAAAGATCTTCAGCATCTGTCCTATGGGGGTCATCTGAAATCACTGTCACTTTATTCTGTTTCATACAAGGCAATCTCTGACCCTGCATTATTAAAAATGCTTCATATCCAAAAGTCAAATGGTACATGGGTAATTCGCTCTAAAGACCTTAACCTGGTATGTGACATTAATAAAACTGTTGGAGGGACAGATTTAATTCCCAGAGGTTACCACACCTTTGGAACAGACTCCCACTTCATGTCAAACAGAGAACCTCAATGGCCCTCTTTAAATGCACTCTGGACAACTGGATGGGTGACAGTAAATTCACCCAGGAGTTCCACCTGTGTCCCTCTTGGACAGGGGAAACAGGTGCTGATTGTTGAAATAAGGGTAAGAAAGTACAGTTGTGTACACTTACCATAAATGTAGATGTTCGAGTGTATTCACTGTTGCAGTCATTACATTTGGGTAATCTGCTGGCAGGTTGCCCTCAGTTGGCCTGAATTCGAAAGTCTTGGGTCCTGAGTCGGTTGCTGTCTTCTCTTCCATGACGTCAGGTCATCAGGGGTATAAAACATGCAGCCGGTGCCATTTTCTTTAGTTTTTCTTGCCCTCGATGTCAGGTGCCCCTAAAAAGGTAGCAATATTCTAAATATTTATATAGATATACATGCATCAATATAAACTTTACCTTCATCTACAAGCAAATACACCACATAGGTTGTAGAAGACAGAGAAGGAAATATAAACTGTAGAATGACAGGGGGATGGTGGGAGGGTAACCTGGACTGCAACAGTGAATACACTCAAATATCTTCATTTATGGTAAGTGTACACAACTGTACTATGTTCTTCATGTTTCACTGTTGTAGTCATTACATTTGGGTAGAATCCCAAAGCTATGGTTGGGAGGCTGGAGCTAAACAGCATTAGGTGAGGTTATAAGGCCCTGCAGCACTGTAGTAGCAAAGCCTGCCCTGGACTTAGAGTAGAGAGGCAAATGGTAATGCTTTGTAAAGGTGTGAACAGAACTCCAAGTAGCAGCCTCTAGAATGTCCTTGGTTGGTACTCTTCTGAGAAAGGCTGCTGAAGTAGCTGCAGCCCTGGTGGAGTGACACCTAATGCCCTTGGGCACAGGTTTGCCATGGTGTAAGTAGCAGAAACGGATGCAATGGCTTATCCACTTTGAAACTGTCTGCTTTGAAATAGCCTTTCCTTCTGATCCTGCAGCATATGACACTAGTAATTGCTCAGTTTTTCTTAGAGCTTTAGTCTTGCTCATGTAGAATCTTAGCTGTCTGTGTACATCAAAGGAATGCAGAATTCTCTCCCCTTTGTTCTGCGGATTTGGATAAAAAGTTGGCAGATTAATTGTTTGGTTAAGAGCCACACTGGAAACGACCTTAGGCATAAAAGTAGGATTTGTCCTCAGAGACACCCTGTCTGGGTAAAATATGATAAAAGGCTCTACAGCCATGAGGGCCTGTAGCTCTGAAACACTTCTTGCTGAAGTAATTGCTAGTAGCAGAGCTGTCTTCCATGATAAGAACTTTATATCAGCGGTAGCAGCTAGTTCAAATGGAGACAGGGTGAGCTTTTCCAACACATAACTGAGGTCCCATGCAGGTAATGGTGATCTTCTAGGAGGGCTTAAATTTTTGGCTCCTCTAAGATACTGCTTTAGTAAAGGATGAGAAAAGATTGGTGGCTCTGTATTGTAATGAGCCAAAATGGCAGAGGCATGGATTTTGATTGATGAGAAAGATAGGCCTTTGTCAAGCATCTCAATTAAGTATTGTAATAAGATTTTCTAGTACTAGGCCTTCTGGCTTCCAAAATGACATCCATCACAGCTTTACTGAGAGGTGTCGTCTGTATGATTACAGGATTAGCCATGCTGTCAGGTTCAGAGTCTGCAGTTGATTGTGCAGGATCTGATTGTTTTGCTGGGGCAGTAGTTGTGGTTTTTGAGGCATGGTCCAAGCTGGGTATTGAGGCAAGTTCCTTAGGATTGGGTACCAGTACTGGCGGGGCCAGTCCGGGGCAATTAATATCATCTTTGGCTTCTCTTGTTTGACTTTTAGGAGGACCTTGGGTAGAAGAGGCAGAGTAAACTGATAGGTTTTTCCAACTGAAGGATAGGGAGTCCACTTTCCATGCTTGTCTGTGATAAGTCCTTGTGCAGAATCTTTCCAGTTGATAATTTTGAGGAGAGGCAAATAGGTCTATGTCTGGGCTCCCCCATTTCTCTGCTATAATGCTGAAGACTTGTGGATTTAGTTTCCACTCATGAGGATCCATAAGGTTTCTGCTTAAGTCGTCTGCCAGAGTGTTTTGTTTTCCTAACAGGAATTGAGCTTGAAGATTTATTTGGTAGGTCAAAGCTGTGTCCCACAGTGCCATGGCTAATCTGTAAAGGGGGTATGAGTGTGTGCCCCCTTGCTTGTTTATATACCACATGACTGTGGTGTTGTCCGTCTTTATCAGTAGTTGTCCTGAATGAAGTAAGTCCTTGAAGGCTGTTAGGGTATTTTGAACAGCTAGCATCTCTTTCTGGTTGATATGTAGATGCATTTGATTGGTGCCCATATGCCCTGAATGTATCTTCCTGTCATGTGGGCCCCCCAGGCATAATCTGATGTGTCTGTTGTTAAGGTCTGGCTGGCAGGGGGTAGAGTGAAGGGCCGTCCCATGTTTTGGTGACAGGCCTTTGCCCACCCAACTCAGGCAGGGGATGAGAGGAATCATTGTTTCCAGACTGTGTGAATGTTGACTCCATAAACTTTTTAGGTACCACTAAAGTTTCCTCATATGCAGTCTTGCATATGGAATTAGTAGGATGCAGGATGCCATGAAGCCCAGAGCCTGCAGAATTTGTCTTGCAGAAGACTGGGTTTTTGTTGCCATCAGTTTCAAGTAAGTAGTCAGTTGCCTTTGTTTGTCTGGCGTGAGGTAAGCCATCTAGGCAGTTGTATGCAAGCTTGCACCCAGGAATGTTATCTTTTGAGAGGGTACCAGTTGTGATTTCTTTTCATTTATTGTGTACCTAGGCATGTTAGAAGCCTTTTCACAAATGCCAGGTGTCGTAGAATAGTGTCCTTGTTCTCTGCTTGAATGAGACAGTTGACCAAATAAGGATATATTTGAATACTTCTTTGTCTGCAAAATGCAATTACTGGTGCCAGGCACTTTGTAAAGACCCTGGGCGCAGTAGACAAGCCAAAGGGCAGTGCAGAGAATTGGTAATGCATTAAGCCAGCCTTGAATCTGAGGTATTTTCTGTATGACTGTCTTACTGGGACATGCAGGTATGCCCTCTTTGAGGTCTAAAGTCACCAGCCAAGCATTCTTGCCCAGCATGGGCAGAAGCTGTTGCAAAGTGAGCATTTTGAATTTTGGAATGTCCAGGTATGTGTTCAAAATCGATACATCCAGTATTGGCCGCCAGGCCTTGTCCTTTCTGGGTACCAAGAACAGTCTTGAGTAAAAACCTTGTCCTTTTTCCTGTTCTGGTACTGTCTGAATGGCCCCCATATCCATGAGGGACGTAACCTGTTTCTGTGCCTCTGCCCATTGTTTTTTTGGCAGATCTGGCCAACCATTTGTCATTGGCAGAGTGTGGAAATGGAATCTGTATCCCTGTGATATGATGTTTAGTACCCACCTGTCCTGGGTTATTAACTGCCAATTTTGAGCAAAAAGTGTAATTTTCCCCCTATGGGTGCTTCCAAAAGATAAGTGCTTGGTGTAGGCAGAGGGAAGTCATTGGGATTGCTTTCTGTATGTTTGCGCTTTATCTCCTCCAGATTTGGAGGTGGATGCGCCCCATTGCTTTGACCTGTATGAGTCTTGAGCCTGGTACCTGGAACCCTTGGGGCATCTGGATTTTCCCCTTTGAGCTCTGTCTGACACAGGAAAGGACCAATTTTTTGTAGGCCAGTGTCTACTGAATTGAATCTAGGTGGCTGCACTTGTAAGAAATCTTTAACAGTTTGCATAGACTTAGCTTTGTCTTCCATTTTCTTTAAAACCTCTTCTGCCTTAATACTAAACAGAGAATCATGCTGTAAAGTTGCATCTAGCAATTTAGCTTTAACATGATCAGGCAAGTTTTGTTCCTTTAACCAGGCATGCCTCCTAATCACAGATCCATTAACTGCGGCCCTGCGGGAGGCCTCTAAAGAATCAAAACCACATTGCAAAGTATGCTTTCCAACTTGTTCAGCTGCATGCAATAATTCCTGCAATTCCTTATTTTCTGCACATTCTGAAATCAACATAATTTTCTGTTTCAGCAATCCCATAACATGTTGTTGGTACTTAAGCATATGAAATTGACAGTTTAATGCCCTGATTGCCAAGGTTGCAGATGTATAAACCTTTTTACCCCATCTGTCCAGTGCCCTTGAATCTCTGTCGGAGGGGGTAGGGTTTTTGCTGTTGAGGCCTTAACTCCCTTTGGACCCTGTGAAATAGTTTCAAGATCAGCAGCAGGGTTTCTAAATAAAAATTTATGAGAGTCAGGGACCCTGTAATACCTGTCAGGCTTACTGGGAGCCGGAGGGAAGGAGTTTGGGGTCAGGCTCGACTCCGAAAGCACATCATCCACAATGTCTAAAACAGGGGGAATGGCTAAAGGCTTGTGCTGAGGGAGAAGAAGGAAATCCCTAAGCCTTTTTTTTGATTCTGAGAAGTCTTGATTCCCCCAGTGAAAATGCTCCCTCGTATGCAAGGTTTCTCCAAATGAATAATCCTCAGGAGGAGATGCAGATGGAATAGACTCCTCAGCATCAGAATCCTCATAGGGAAGTAAAGATAATTCCTGTTCAGAAGAGGAATCAGAAGAAATAGAAACCTGATCTGAAGATTCATAGTCAGTGTCTTGCCTAGGCCTCTTATCTGGAGGGGGATGAGTACACCTGATCAAGGTAAGGTCTTCAGCCATTTTGATCATCTGTTTTTTAGGCATAGAGGCCTGTGCATGTGCATCTTTTTTTAGTTTTAGAAGATGTGTTTGCCTTTGGTTTTGCAGCTTTCGGTTTGATATAAAAATGTTGAGGTCTGAGTACACCCTCAGAAGCCGGTGCCTGCTCAGCAGCTCCAGACCCATCCGAGGGAGATACATCCATCGGTCCAATACCTTGAGTATCTTGTGGCATGCCGGACTCCACATGGGTGTCGGTAGAGGCCTGCGATTCGAAGGTAGCAGGTATCAGGGGCTGTGAAAGCGCCTCACTGAGTACCGGTGACTGGCTTAAGAGAAGCTTTGACGTCAGTTTTGGATCTCGACTGCCTTTCTCTGTCCTTTTCTTTGTGTTTTTTATGTACTCTGGTAGTTGGATTGCTATCCGACGACATTTCTGGGTAGTTAAATCTGTTTCCAAAATACTTAGATGCAAAAAATACCGACGCTTAATAGTGCGTTGGTTAAATCTAGCACAAAACCGACAGCCAGGCATGTTGTGACCAGGGCCTAGGCAAGGAATACAGTATAAATGGAAATCCTTATGAGGTATTTGCTTCCCACAAGTAATACAATTATTAACTTTTTCTGACATCGGTAAAAAGCAAGAAAAAAGTTTCCCCAACGGGGTACTTAGCTTTAGTGAAGACTTCGGTTCTGAAACTCAAACTCGAATATTTCAGTAGTCGGCCGACCGGCACTTGCGAAATGCTTCTGCTTCGGGCACTGCGTGGCAAGAAAGACTAAAGAAAATGGCATCGGCTGCATGTTTTATACCCCTGACGACCTGACGTCATGGAAGAGAAGACAGCAACCGACGCAGGACCCAAGACTTTGGAATTCAGGCCGACTGAGGGCAACCTGCCAGCAGATTAGCCAAATGTAATGACTGCAACAGTGAAACACGAAGAACATCTTGGCTAGGCTTGCAAGGGCCCTAGGGCCATTAGCCTAATAACTTTCCATGATCCTATGGTCTGGTGAGATACATACCAAAGGGGGTTTTATAGTCTTTAATTGATCCAATTAGTGCTGAAAATAAGGGGGGCAATAACATCTTTAGACATTTAGGTTATACTCCCTTGGAGATTAGCTGCACCAGGTAGAAGAATTTCCTGACAGTTTTGTTATATGTTGATCAAAAGAGAGGGAGAGTTATACTTTATGTTCCCGGATCTCTACATAATTTTTTATTTTATCTAGCCCTGTTGTGCTCTGATACTGCTATGCAGCTGTGTATGAATGTGACTGATTTTTTAAAACTGATCTACTCTGAAACTGCTCTGTATATATAATTCTGATAAATTATCAATGCAATTCTAAATCTGTATGATTAGCTCTTGCTTTTGCTACTATTTGTAAATAAGTTTACTCTGTAGTATGTTATTCCGGCTAGGGAAATTACAGTAACTTTTTTTCTCTTTTACTGAACTTTGTCTTTTCCATACTAATGAATAGAGCTGTTCTCCCTAGGGCTATGCTGAAAGGGATTTGCTTTTGGTGATCCAGTCAGGCTGTCCTGATAAATGTAAATAAATAAACTGCATATAACTTTGACATTGGGCATAGCCAGTGCTATGTGCAGGGGGGGGGGGGGTATCTACCAAATGTGATAATGTTGCATTACTTAGCATTTAACTTAAGCCCATTTTCAATAAACCTGGCATTTATAAGTGTATGTTTCTGTTGTAGGGTTTCCCTATTAAAGACAGTTTGACAATGACTCCCAGGTTCCAGTCATTCAAAAACTATATGAGTTCTGTCAGTGAGCCACAGGTACTTGTTTTTAGTCAGTGGGATAGAGAAATAAATAATGAATATGTTCAACTTCATGTGCTAAACTGAGAACCATGCAATTTTATTTCTTTATTCCATAGAGCTGGACTCTACACAGATATTGCTTCAGATTATCCCATGAATATGAGCATTCTTATTTTTCATGTTTAGTTTAATATCATTATTTATTTTACTGCAAAGAAAGACAGTCTCTCTATGTTTTGCAAACACAGATTTGTACAAAGACGTTGAAATTTTCAATTGAAAAGATCTGTCAAGACTACAGAAATCTAGCAAATATAAATGTACAGTATGAATGCAGTCTCATAACTTGGGAAGTATCTAATATCTCCTCCCCAAACTTAAAGTATATCCATTCCTTCAAGTATCATTCTAAATACAAAACCGACCCTTTCCTACAGCTAATTATTTTTTGTCACACTGAAGCAATTTTCTTATTATATTACTACAATTTTCATGACAACAATTCACTCAGCAAACAACTGATGCTCATTTTACCTTTAAGTTGCTCTCTGATTCTGCTGCTTCTCTTCTTCCTCATCTGTCTGTCTCCATATTGGCTTCATGCAAGGAGCTTATGATTCCCTCTGAGCCTCCCTGCTTTCTTTCATTGTCCATCTCACCTGCTATGCAAATACACTGTACCCCCTTACAAAAAATCCCTCAAGCATGCCCACACATTTATTTTAATATGTTATTTCTCTCTTAGAAACAGACATGGTTTCATCCTTTGTCTTCTTATTCTCATTTTGCACTGAATATAAAGTAAAGTCACACGACACTCAGCACCTTTCCTGCTGCTGAGCACATTTTCATTGCTTACAAGCCAGCAAGCTGGGAAAAAGTTCACTGTGCCTTAGAGTGACTTCAAAATGAATGTAATATTTTTCCAACAAGCATAAATTGAACAGCCCAGTACTGCGCAATGACACCAAGGGCATTTGTATGGTTCTCAGTTTAGCACATGAACGTTAACAGGAGTTAAAGGGCTCCAATGACAAACTTCAACTATTTTTTTTACATATTTTACATAGCTGTTTTCAATGTGTCAATCCTGGCTGAACTTGCTCACTATACATCACTCATCAACCCCTTCAGCCTATATCACACTTCACAGCCCTCTCCATCCCCCTACTCCACTCCTTTTTGTTTTCCACACAACCTTACCTTATTTAATTCATCTCTGCACACCTTTCCTCTACCTCCTCCTCTTTCCTCCTTAATCACCTAAGCTACCTGAAGACACCTAGCCTACACTCTCTTATAATCTCCTTCTCTCCATCCTTTTTCCTTTAATAACCACAATACGAACACCTCTCTTGTACTAAGATATTACTTAATTTGAGACAGTGAGGTAAAACGGAGTGATCTCTGATATCTTTTTAAATACTGCATTAGAATTGTCTCAGGTCTCACTTATCACATACTAATCTATGTAACAAAAAATACTAACACTGACTTTTTCCTCACATATTCTCTTCAACTCATGTCACTGTTTTCATTTCTCTCTACTATGAAACATATGTTCTGTGTTTTTCTCTGTACGACATGTTTTCACTCGTATGTTTTGTAATGTAACATGATACTTTATGATTGAACATATCTGTACTTGATTTTTGAAATATTGGGATTGTGGAGCTTTTCTCCCCGGGCTTTTGCAGAAAATGGTCACTTTTTGGCCCAGTTGGACTCTCCTGGTAAATAAATGTCAAATAAATAAAATAAATAACTAATAGTACATGTAAACCATTCATTACAGCTCTGTTGACTTCTTCATGTTTTGCCTTATGGCTATACGAGTTTAATAAACAGAGGTTTTGAGCACAAATCCTAGTGCTGCAGGAGTCACTGACTTGGAAAAAGCTATTGTAGCCGCAAGCCATGTCATGTCTAATTCACAGCAGCTAACAGAATATATAGTAACAAGCAAATTATTAAGTACCAGTTAGGTCTGCAAGGTAAACTATATCACACAGTTTGTTATGATATCAGGACATTGATGTAAACAAGCAATGCTCACTTTACAATTACTCTGCATGCATACTTTCCATCTCTATACCTGGATATCTCTGTACGACAGCAGCAGATTAATGACAATGTCAGGAGTGAGAACCTCTGTATTGTCCATACGGAGTTTAATCCGAGACAACTCTTTTGCCAGCTCATCACCCTGGTACTTTTCTCTGGCTTTCCTGATGTCATTTAGCAGAGTTTCTTTGTAATAGGTACTGTTCAAATGAAATGAAACACATGGAACTGTTACAATATTACACAAAATTAATTCAAGTTATTCTAGCATGTTCTAACTGCACAGCTTAATTACAGCATGCAGACAACAGTTATTTTTGCAATACGGCTTTAGCTAGTACACCACCTTTAGATGAACTACATCAAACCTGCTCTAATGGCAGCCTTCCTTTAACAAATTATGTCCATAGAATATCTCTGTTAAAAGTGTTAACATTTTTATGTATCAATTGAATGGTTATATTTTAGGAAATGATCCACTGTGGCATAAAATTACTAGCAGCACTACAATATACAGTAAAACTGAGCCGTTATGTTACCAATTTTTATTTTTAATTCCTCGCCATAAAAGCAACTTCTGTAAAACAACTATAAAAACGTAATTTGCAATGCACTGTACTACAATTCTAGATACCTAACACACTTGCCAAAATATACTGCACTTAAAAAAAACAGGAAATACAGTCTCCCTAAACGGAAATAACTTCCTCGAAACTTAACAGAACATTGCAGAGCATAGACACTAGTTTAAGGAATATCACAATAAAAATTATTATATTACTTAATTCGTGAAGCTGACTGGCAGAACAATATATGGAATTTTTGAATCAAATCAAAGCCTCTAATCTTGTATTTTAGCTCACTAATGCATGTAAATAAATCCAAGAATGTGACCTTGATAACTTTGTAAACTATAGCGCTAGGTGATTCAGTCATATTGACTAATGTCACCAAAATGGGCATAGGTGGTTACTGCTGATAAGTGGGTTAAGAACCCAAACTACTCCGACCTACACCAGGGCCCCATACTAACAGTTGGAGGGTGTATGCACCCCTATTGGCCAGTGTGTGCCTTCCATAAAGCCCAGCAGCCCTGGGTCAATAAGCTACTGGCCAGTTGGTGTCTAGTTGCCCAACCTGGGTTACCTGGGATAACTCTGTTGAGTGAAAGCAGGACATAAAACCAATAAACTTGCCAAACATGAAGTGAAAATCATTACACTTAAAGTAGTTTCACTAACAGGATGCAGCTTGGAAGTGGATGACATGATAATACGTAGGAGGCTGGACACTGTATGTATCCAAGAGACAAGATGGAGCACTTGGCTTGGATCCAGAGTCTACTACTCAGGAGGGGGGTAGGCTAGAAATGGTGTAGGAACTGTGGTGAGAGATTGGCTTCAGAAGGCAGTGAGGGATATCATCAGAATTAATGACAGACTCATGGCAATCAGACTCCAGTGTAATGATAGGGTAGTATTTATAATCTCAGCCTATGCCCCACAGCAGGGTTGTGATAGTCAGGCTAAGACTGCATTCAGATAGCAGGTGCAGGACCTACTAGATAAAGCAGGGCAACAGGAATTGGTGTTGATAATGGGTGACTTAAATGTACATATCAGGACTGACAGAACAGGATATGAGGACTGCCTTGATCCACATGGGTGGGGCAACAGGAATAAAGGAGAAACCATTCTAGACTTCTGTCTGGGGAAATGGTTTGATAGTGGCCAACACATGGTTCAGAAAGAGAGACAGTCACAAGATCACATACAAGAGAAGCCAAAATGCAACTCAAGTAGACTTCCTCTTAGTAAGGAAAAGGCTCTGGGGTAGAATCCTTGACTGCAAATTCAACCCCAGTGAAACAGTCGGAGCACAGCATAAATCACCGGTTGCCACAATCTGCAAGCAGTGGTCAGAGAAGGCTCTAAGGTCAACAGAGGCCAGGTTAAAGACCTGGAAGTTGACTAGAGAGAAAGTACAACAGTTCAAATAATTACTCAGGGCTCTTGCACCCCAAGCAGAGGAGAAAATAGGTGGAGTTGAAGAAGAATGGCAGCGCTTCAAAACAGCAGTGTTAGGACTACAGAACTGATTTGTGGCCAGGCCAGGTATGGAAATAAGGTACATATCAAAAGCTGTTGATGGAATGCCGAAGTCAAGGAAGTCATCAAAAGAAAGAAGGAGTGCAGGAAAAAATGGGAGACAGAAAAGACCGATCAGGCTAAGAAGGAATACTGGTTGGCTAACAAAGAAGCTAAGAAAGGAGTTGCAATAGCAAAGAATAGGGCATCAGAGGCACTCTACCAACTTCTGGAAAGTGACTCAATAGGTGGTACAAAGAAACTACATCAGGTTTCAAGGCAAAGACAGAAAGATACAGAAGATAGTGAGACACCCTTCATAAGAGATGCCAGCAACAACCTGCTCACCTGTCTACAGGACATCATTGGCAGATGGAAGGAGCATTTCCAGCAGCTTCTGAATGAAGAAAACCCCATAGAAGCCGTACTGCCTCAGAAACAGCCTACAATGACAGAATATGAGGAGTCCACCCTAGAAGAAATAAGAATAGCACATCCACAACTATGGGCACTACAAAGGCATCAAACTCCTATCACATTGCCCAAAAGTTCTGGAGAGGGTGAATGATAAATGGATACACAGAGTAGTAAAATATAAGATGGGAGATGAGCAGCTTTGATTCAGATCAGGATGCAGCACAACTGACCCAATGTTTGCAGTGAGACAGATACTTGAGAAGAAGCTAGAGATGAGGAAAGAGTCCAACTGGGCATTCCTAGACTTGGAGAAAGCATATGACAAGGTCCCTAGGAAGCTGACTTGGGCAGTACTGCGGTGGCTTGAAGTCCCAGAAACACTGGTAGAATTAGTGCAGGCTATGTACAAGGACCCAATGACTCAAGTATGAACAGTGTTCAGCCTCACAGAGGGGTTCCCAGTGAGAGTGGGTGTACACCAGCATTCAGCTCCGAGCCCACTGCTGTTCATACTGGTTATGGACTACATTAGCAAGCTGCTTGGAGGGGACAGATCAACAAAGTTATTGTATGCAGACAATGTGGCATTACAGGCAGACTTTGCAAGAAATTCAGCAAAGGATAGGGGAATGGAATGCAAAACTCAAGGCACATGGGATGAAACTAAGCACAGATAAGACAGTGGTAATGGCAACAAATTGGGGAAATCAGAAAAAGCTAAAAAGTGAGATAGAAGGGAAGATAGTGGAACAGGTAAATAGCTTCAAGTATCTGGGAGGGGTGGTTAAAAAGAAGGGAAGTCTGAATGAAGAGGCCAAAGCTAGAATCAGTCTCTCAGGTGTAGTCTATGACAGAAGAATGCCAAAAAGCTGAAAAGTAAGGTATACAAGACAGTGGTGCGACCAGTACTACTGTATGATATAGAAACATGAGCAGTAAAGGCAGAACAGAAGAAGAAGCTACAGGTGATGGAAATTACTTGCCTGAGAAGGGTGATAGGATGCACACTGTGAGACAGACAAAGAAATAAGGATATAAGAGCAGAAGCCAAAATAGCTCCAATTGCAGAAAAGATCAAACAGAACAGATTACTGTGGTTCGGACACATGCAGAAAAGCAGAAGACAATTTGGTGAAGATGATTTGGGACAGACAGGAAGAAGGTAAGAGGAAACGAGGACGTCCAGCAAATAGGTGTATGGATTGTGTGAAAGAAGATCTGCGATAGTAAGGCAAGAGTGTGGCACTGAATCGAGAGAGATGGTAACAGTTACCATGATACTCTGACCCCATGTGTAAAAAGGGGGCTGATGATGATGGTGACAACTTTGGTGATTATGAGTCATCTAGCCACCCTAATGTCAGAGCAGCTGGATAAGGAGAGTGGGTGTGGGCAGTAGATATTGGCTCCCTTATTCTGGGTAGCAGACAGTGGTCCGGCCTACTGTAATACCAGCACCTACTGCAGACAGAGGTACAAAGCATGCAATGCATGGATCAATGATGTGCACTTAACACTTCAAGCTGTGTTTTTGAAGTAGGCTTCAAGTGTGTGTGTGTGTGTGTGTGTGTGTGTGTGTGTGTGTGTGTGTGTGTGTCTGTTTGTCTGTCTATGCCTGAGTGACATCATACACAGGCAATGTGGAAGGAGTATTAGGAGCTCTTACCTGTGAGCATGGACATCAACTGTAGGGCAGAAAACTAACCTATACTTTCATGGCTGCCCAGACAATCATCATATTTCATCTAGTTCTTATCTCAGTGACAGAGAACGAACAAGCTTAGACAAACTTCAAGACATTCAGTAGGCACAGAGGCGGAATAAATACACAAAATAACAAGGTCTCTGATTATTTCATACAAATGTCATACTAAACACTATCAACGTAGACAACAGTAAGGGTGTGAATTACTTGCAAAAACACTTTAGTAAACAAACTTTATGGCAGAGCAAGCATTAGTTTGGGATGATCTGGAATACAAGACAGAAATGTGGTACAGGAGGGTAAGAACCCTATCTTGCACCTCCAAGGTCTGGGATTCATCCCTAACTGCCTCCATTTACTGCTGGTATAGGGTTTGCATGTGCTGTCTATGTCGGTGTGGTTTTCTCCATGTATTCTGGTTTCTTCTCTCCACACAGAATCATGCTGTTTCACTGGCTACTGCAAACTATCCATGTATGTGTGTGTGTGTGTGTGTGTGTGTGTGTGTGTGTGTGTGTGTGTGTATATATATATATATATATATATATATATATATATATATATATATATATATATATATATATATATATATATATATATATAGATATATATATATATATATTTATATATATATATATATATATATGGTTTCACTTCATATCATCGAATTATCATTTCATCGAATTGCAAATCATTGAGACCAAATTGTCAAAAACTCATAACACTGAATCTCAAGTCACTGAAAACTATAAAGCAGCTAGAAATAACATCCCAGACACAGTTTACCACATTTATGCAGGGGGGGTCAAGCCCCCCGGCACCCCCCACACCCAAATCCAAGGACACACTACAGTGGGGTAGGAAATTACCTTTTTCCCCCATTGTAGTGCGACCTTGGAGTTGGTATATTTAATGTACGGCGGGTGTGGGGGTGGAGCCCCCCACATGGGGTGTGTGCAGGGGGGCTTGCCCCCCTCATAAACATAGCAAAAACTCTATGGGATGTTATTTACAGCTGCTTTATAGTTTTCAATGATTTGAGATTCGATGTTAT
The DNA here is from genome assembly GCF_019279795.1 of Protopterus annectens. Classification (NCBI taxonomy): domain Eukaryota; kingdom Metazoa; phylum Chordata; order Ceratodontiformes; family Protopteridae; genus Protopterus; species Protopterus annectens. Next base: position 287,113,218 of record NC_056735.1, on the reverse strand, counting down.
GAGTTTTCGACGATTTGGTCTAGATGATTTGCAATTCTATGAAATGATAATTTGATGATATGAAGTAGAACCAAATATATATATATATATATATATATATATATATATATATACATATATATATATACATATATTATATATATCCATATCTATATATATATATATATATATATATATATATATATATATATATATATATATATATATATATATCTATATCTGATATATTGCGGTGGTGGTGCTGCAGTAGCATTGTCACCTCACAGTAAGACATTGTCCTGTTTGATTCTCAGCTAGAGCGTCTTCTGTGTGGAGACATGCGTGAATGGGTGTACCTTCGTTGAAGGTTGTGCATCAGGGCCGGCAACTCGGCACGAAGAAATCTACTGCCAATCATTGGCAGACCGGAGTTCCGCTGTGGCGACCCCTAACTGGGAAAAGCCGAAAGACACAACACAACAACATATATATATGTACATATACATACATATATATATATATATATATATATATATATATAGATATAGATATATATATATATATATATATATATATATACATACATATACTTATACCGATATATTACACCTATACCTATATAGATATAGATATATATATATATATATATATATATATATAGTTATATATATATATATATATATATTACACCTATACCTATATAGATATAGATATATATATATATATATATATATATATATATATAGTTATATATATATATACACAGTTACACAAGCAGGTCCATTATCGAGCAGAACAAAGAAATAAACTTCCTTAAACATTCTGCCAGCACAATATTAACGCTCTCATGGCTACTCCCTTCACTTCATGGGAATAATTATTATGAATAACACCAATCAACTTGTGTAACCTTAATTTTTGCACTTGAAAAATCGCTCTGTGTAGTCAAGTATTCTCTATACATTTCCATACCCTGTTTACCTGTTACAGGCAACACCATCTGTTTTTTGAACTTCACTTCTCTTATTTATAACCAAGAAACACAGAGTATCTTTAATAAAGCCTTGAATAGCAGAGGCAAATTCTTTAACTGATCCAGGAACATAGCTATCAGTTCTTTTTAGAACCCTCAGCAGAAACAGTCTAAAAACTGGATATCAAACATTTTTGTGAATCACTGGACTGCCAAATAACACTGTCAACATGGGTACTCAGCTTTTAAAATTTCTAAAAATTCTGTCAGAACATAATGATTGGTGAACAGATTTAGCTACTTATTGCCCAAATGTTATACAGATGCACCTTCTTATAGAACTTATTAGAAGTGTGCTAAGGCTAGTAATGTTGTCTAACATATCCATCACTACTACTGCTTCGCAGTTGTCTGATTTCTTAATTCCAATAATTTTGCCTCTTTGTAAGTACATTAAATCCCACTTTTTGCCAATGCGAGATTAAAGAATTTGCAAGTGGCCAGACTCTTTTACACAGTCCTTAATTCCAACTCACAAATTCTTCCAGAGGTAGCTAATGTCAGCTATAGGAGGAATGAAGGTAGTGTTTATCAGTGTCATAGCTGCCTCGTCAAGTGCCCAGTGCCGGTCTTCTAAGTCCCACCTCACCCCCTTTTCTCTTCAACTTGAAATGCCCCCCCCACAAAAAGGACATCAGCTGACTGTAGGAAGACTTGCCCCCCAACTGCTAGAATGAAGAGGAAAAAAACACTTTTTGCCACCATTTCAGTACTTCTTCAAGAACTACACTACTGCTGATTATTCTAAGCAAAGTATCATCACTTGTTTTGGGGAAATGTCACAAATATAAACATAAATTTAACTTACAGGTAAAAGCTGTCAACTCTGCCAACAGTGCTTCATTTCCTGTCCTGTTTATGTTACAAAACATAAAACCCCTCTCAAGTACACCAGTTTTAATTGCAAAATGGTTTCTAGTAAATAAATTAAAAACATTTAAATGGGTACAGTCCTTTTGCCATTGATAATATCTCATTCTCCCCTCCTGCCTTGACCTTAAACTGCAAAGTCTTCTATCTCATGCTGAAAAGTCTATGTCTGATTCTGGCCTTGCAGAAGAATTGGAGGCTCTGCTTCCACTTGGCCCAGGTCCACTTTTGGAACTAACTGAGCAAGCTTCTTGATCTGTTAAACCAGTCTCAGTGATCTGCACAGTCCAGTGCCTCTGGATAACAAAACAAATATCTTCCTTTACCGCAAAGATTGTGTTTTCTCCATTAAAGCAGTTTGCCGACTGGATTTTTCCTTTCCTGCCAATGGAACCAATGGAACATGCCTTACTCTAGTCATGTTTTTTTTAATCTCCCTTTACAGCTCCTTTTTGTTTTTGAGAGAACTTGTATAGTGTTTTACTTACAACGGCTTAACAGAATAGTGCACCTAGCCAGCTGTGACACATGCAACATTTTATGTTGCTAAAATTAGACAACAATTAAAGCAGGAAATCTATGAACATCAGTATGTGTTAAAAAAGAAACAGACAGTATGTTTTAATAGACGTAGTTTAGTCTGTCTGAATTTTAGGAAATTTAAATTCTTTATACTGGTTGTCTTTATTTTGTCATTTGGAGAGGTCATTACAAACCCATGCTAGAAAAATGTGAATTGGAATGGCAACTGAGGCTTAAATATATCAGTTGCACAAGTTCTAAATGATGTTACTTCTACAAAAAGTGTTTTGCATCTAAAGCATGACAGAGAAAGTAATGGACACATGCTATAATGAAATAAATTGTTGTTCTTTGCCAGACTTTTTATAAAATAATGTTTTTACAGCATACATTTTTACACACTTTTTTTCACCAAATTGATTTTAGGTCATGTGAGTGATTGTCTTGTGATTTGTGAATATTTAAGCAGATTGTTCATTTTACAAAATGTATTCTGAAATCTTATGTGAAACAAAAGCACTTGAAGCAAATTAAAGGAATTCAACTGGACTCCAAATCAGCAGGTCCTTATTAGGTTTCTACCACACTATTGGTTATTGCCATTTTCTTTAAAAAGCTAACTGGTTATCTGTCCCTGTGACAGCCATCCTTTGTCTTTACTCTGTAAGAATTATCAGTGTTGGCTCTCTCCTCCTGTCAATACCACTCTTCGTTTCACTTTGGGCAGAAAGGCATTTCCAAAGCTGAGTCAGTCTGCTGGAACCAATCACCTGCTCAAATACACAATGAACCCACACCTGAAAGCCTTCAAACCAAGTATAAAGAACATCAGAAATAATTCTATGAATGTAATTGCTTTTGTGACTCAGGCTAATAAGTTAAGGCACCTAACTGATATGTTAAAACCTCCCAGTTAGACAAACTACCTTATGCAGCCCTTTATTAAAATATTTTTTTTTCTGTTCCAGATATCTTATTTTAGTTGTTTCAGTACAAATATTAATTATTTCATGCTTAGCATGCATTTTCATATGTGAGTTCATATTCCTATGACAGAAGACTGGCTTCTTTCTAATTATATGTTGTATCAATTTAGTCAAACTTTGCCCAGGTCATGGCTGAAAACCATCACTGAATCATCAGTCTACCCAGTAAATAAACAGTTCATTCATACACTCATTAAATGAAATTAAAGTTGTAATAATGTCTTAGCTCAATTTTGCCTCAACATTTTGTAAATAATGGTTGTGCCTAGTCATGTGATACCCCATGTCAGTTTACACATGAGGATGCCACAACACACAGTAAGGACTCAGTTATACCAGATGTCCTGTGTCTCTTCCCATAAGAAACTTTAAAGTCTGTAAGCAAAATAGGACAGTCCTGGACATTATTAACTATGGAAACATAGTCCATCTGTCAACTCCACTATGGCTGTGTCTGCCATAGTATGATGAATAGATGGTTCAGGTTCATGGACATTTCTGGACTCCAGTCTCCATATCAACATCCTTGGGATGTAGTCAGTTTCACTTTCTCTATCTGCCTTTCATTTTCTGGTACTGTGCTATAGAGTTCCACTGCTTCCCACTATCAAGTCTTATTCCACAGGAAGCCAGTTCCCTTGTGAACAGTCTGAATCACATTCTAAAAATATTCCTAGAACAGTTCCTTAGCCATGTGATAGTTTGCACATTACTCCATCTATGGTGCCAGCCTGTGTCACCCATCCATATCCCCCACCAACTTGTCTATGCTTCTGGATGGTCATCCAAAGGATGCTGTTGTCATATATGACCCCCTGACTGCTTTGCACTTTTTCGTTCATTTTCCTTGATGATGAAGGTCATGCAAACAGTCAGACTCCGCAAAAGTCCTACTAGCTCAGTACTGGCCATAGCAGATGTGGTCTTCACTACTTCAACTATACCTCCTGTAGAAGCCCCTGACAGTGCACCACAACATTACCCTTCAGGACAAGCCTTCTGATAAACCTAACCATGACAGTCGCACCCAAAGACTCAACTTCGCTTCTTTATTTCCACTAACTGGCAGTGTTTATCTGAGTCATACGGTTCCTCTTACCTTCACAAAAACCATCTACTCATAAAATACAGGAGGACAACTGGCCTTCTGGTTCTCTGTGAGTAGCAGTCAGGTCTAGACCCTT
>NC_056735.1:287046144-287103644 GCF_019279795.1 Protopterus annectens | reverse complement strand
GCATAACTTCTCCCAAGAGAGATGGTCTTTGTTTTCTTTGCATCAGCAATATTTGTTTTTTAAATGACTAGTACATTTTCTAGTACTGTCAAAAGAACAAGTATTACTTACCATAGAAGCAACCTCCTCTTGAAAATAGTACTATACAATTATTGCACCTTCAAAGAAGTGTCTTTTTGTGCATTTGAATGGAATAATTCTTAATTTAAAATAATTTTCTCCAAGATCTTTTCCTTGACTGCTCTACATTTTGGTAGGCAGGGTTTCAAAATATTTAAAATCTGAGGGCAAAGGACAGAACGTGGGATAGGTGGTCCAGTTTCAAACACAACTGACCACAGACGTGTATTAGAGTCACAAGACTGATTTAAATGATTTGTGTTACATTAGATTGAAGTGTGTTACTTTTTCAGAATCTGATCTACCACACAGCAGAACATATACAGTACTTAGCTTAGAAAGGTGGCATTCTGCTCCCTTTCTGTTTATCAAAGACCAGTTTACTTGACTGGAGTTTTCATTGAAATTGATCTGAGTGCCACTCTGTAAATATTTTCCAAAAGAGATCAAAGCCCCTACAATCCCATGCAGTGGACAGCATTCTTGTTTTTATTATAAGTAAAATCAATCCATCTGGTGGGGGATAAGAGGGAATCAACCCCTCACTGGAAAGACTCTACTTCTGAGTTTGCTTTTTTAAAAAAAAAAAAAAGTGGTCAAAATGCTGAGTTCAGTTAACTAGATTTTTGCAAAATTAGACTACTCTAGTTAATACACTGATGTTTTATTTACTTAATGCACTTAGTGTAGGTGTATGTCTCAACGGTTAACCCAACAAAAACATTTTCAGGGAAAATACAGGAAGCATGATATTCCTCTTGTAAATGCACTTATCAGTTAGATGTGCAGCCTGTGAAAGGTAGGAACACATACAATGTAATCTGTAAATTAACAATAGCAATGAAATACACATACATATTCTTGCACATGTTGTACATAATCTGACCTCTTCCACAGGTTGTGGCCATTGCATATCAAGATGGACCTGCTCTCTATTAGTTGCCATGGAAAGCCGCATCTTAGTTTACCTGTTGCTTTGAATTGCTTAGGAACTTTGCGGTTCCCTTCCCTCACATATCCTTTAGTTAGTGTAACACAACAGTTGATGCAATACCACTACGTATACTGAGTTTCCAGCCCAGCAGTCACTATGTCGATTACACTGAACATTATCTAAACAACTAAATGTTGATGTCCCTAATGCCGACACACAAAAATAAAAAAAAAATAACAAAGACAAAAATCATCCTTCATGCTCTGAGGCATAACCTCAGAGTATACAATGATAGCACAGTGTTTTTTACAGGGAAGAAAGCTCCCTAACACCCTACATGCATGGGACTGCATCACCCACACCCCTTGATAATTATATATAGTAACTCTGAGATCACATAATTCATGGGAAAAGGCATATTCCCCAACTGTAGGGATTGTACAACCTTATAAATCTGTTGACAATTTGTTTTGTCAATTAATGTGTGAAGACAAAACAGATGTTGAATTAGTGGCCTGTTGACCATACTAAGTACACACAAAGACACACACACACATATGTATATATATATATATATATATATATATATATATATAGGTTCACCATCACAATGCCGACGTGCACTTGCGGCTGTAATTTATGAGACATCAGATGTTTGACTTCAATATTACTTGCGAATGTAGGTGATGTGACCATTGTGCGAATGGACTGTGGTAGTTAGGTGGTTATGGGAAGGCTGGGTTTGCTGTGTATTGGGTAGATTGAAATGTTCATTTCTGATTGATAGTAAACCATATATATATATATATATATATATATATATATGTGTGTGTGTGTGTGTGTGTGTGTGTGTGTGTATATGGGTCTACTTCAATTCATCATTTCACTGAGACCAAATCACCTAAAGTTCACAGCACTGAAAACTTCATTTCAGAAGACTAAATGGGAAACCAAAGGCAAATTCACAAAAGTAAAGACTACCTCCTTCCACAACTTAAAAACTACTTTTTATCCTCTTAACAGAAAGCAGACAATATAAAACCAAACTAAGTGGGGGGCTGTGTCCCCCAACTATATATACTAACTCCAGGTCATACTACAGTGGGGATGAGGGCATATACCCTTTACTTGCCTCACAGTACTCTACACACTGCGACATCAAGTCTATACCTTACAATTCAGTGTAATTAATTTTCAGTAATTTGAACTTTAGGTGATTTGGTCTCAGTGAAATGAATGTCAGTGAAATGGGACTTCGGTGAACTGAAGTAGACCCATATATATATATATATATATATATATATATATATATATATATATATATATATACATGGAATTATTTAAATTGACTGAATGCCATTTATGTCGATGTGCATAGTGTCAAAACAAATCGACATTATGCATGTCCTGAGAATTAATCTCTGTATATGCAAAACTTAAAAAAAAACACAAAACACATTTCCTGAAGTTAAACGCCAAAAAATGTATAGTCATACCCTTCGGGAAAAACAAGGTAACCCCTAGCTACCATATAGGTGGCAATCCACTAAAGTGGTTAGAAAGACCTTCTACATTGCCCCACTGATCATGAATCAGACCAATGATTACAATGCCCCATTAGGGATGTATCTCACCGACATCTGCAGCAATTGGACTCCAAAATCTGTCATATGCTGCCAGATTGAAGAAACTCCATCTCTATTCAGTGACATGCTCCACCTCAAAAATCCAAATCCACCAAAACCACTAAACCTTAGCACAGATATAAATAGGATGTGCTGGAGGGATAGATTTATCACTCAGAGACTAGAAATCTTGACCTGTGGATGGGAGATCGTAGGTTTTTACAGGAATCATCTCTGTGTCACTGCTGGACAGAAGCACAACAAACTAATGGGCACACATTTTTTTTTTTATATAAGGGGTGGCAAAGCCAAAAAACTTTTGGCTTTTAACTTAGTGTGAACCTATAAGAAAGCATAGTTTTTGCAGGTAGACAAGCTACCCTGCATCACATATGCAGGGAGTAGCACCCCCAACACCCCCTGCTAATTATATATTCTAACTCTGAGATCACACAATCCCCAGGGAACAAGGGATATTCCCCTACCTGAGGATTTTTGATCTTGCACGCCTGTCGACCAACTGTTACCAGGACCCACATATTTATATATTTATATGTGTGTGTGTGTGTGTGTGTGTGTGTGTGTGTGTGTGTGTGTGTGTGTGTGTGTGTATAGGTTTAAGCTGAATGAAAATAAGGTGAGTCAGGTGATTCAATAGTATTCATTTCTCCATTTCAGACTTTCTTTGAGATGTACAGGGAGGAAATTTAAGGTGATATACTAGTATATCAAGTGTGACAAAGTAATTTTAGGGGTGAGGTACATATGCTACAAAAGCTGTATCTTCTGTTGAAGTCTTAGTCATCAGGCTGACCAGGAGAAATCAGTCAGCACAACAATGTGATACAAAAAGTAGGTTTGGACAGTAGCTGGCCAGGTCACCATAGATATCTTTGATGCAGCCTAAAAATGAAAAACATCTAGATGCAATGAAGTATGTTCTGGATTGCAGGACATTAATCCTAGTACTTGACAATGCTGAACTGTATAGAAATCACCTGCAGACTCCACATTGAGCACATACTAATATGTCATTTCAGGTTTTAAGCAACTTGTCCCTAGAAGTTACCAGGGGTAAAGGTGATCCTTGGAATGCTAACTGTTTGGGAGTTATGGAGTTTTTCATCCTAAGCAATATACCCACTTGGGAGGTACTTTTTGGACAACACCTCATGAATAGGCACTACAGCTGTCGATCCAGACAGAATCTAATGTCCTAAACATTTAAAGTAAGCCACAACGTCAATATTTTCACCATTATTGGCATACCATCATTTAGGTTCAGTAACAATGTTCCGTGACATATTAATTTAGCAATATACTTCATGATCAAGGAATTATATTTTCCAAATTTTATGCATGCCAATAATATTAAGTTGTAGAGCAAAAGGGGTTTGTCCTTACAATTCTCAGGTATAAACAAACCCAACATCCAAGTTCTTTTATCTTGCAGCTGTTCTTTTGAGCAGCAATTGTTCAGCATTCTTAGCCAGAATGATATTTTCCCAAAGTGCCACCAGTTTTTTTTTTTTACATTAACTAGAACTGAGCTGCAAAGCTAAAAAGTCAGTTTGCAAGGCTGTCTGTATGATGTGAACAAGGTATATCACCAGAAAATACATTGTGACTTTTTTTTTTAAAGAATTGATGGATCAGACTTGTGAGTGAGATCCAAAACCAAGTAGGATTAGATTGATAGATAACTATAAACCACTAACTGCTACTTAAGTGCTAACCAACATACCTATGACTGCTCAAATAAGGGAGGATCAAGTTTTTCCCTTGAAAAGACTTTCCTGGTTTTATGCACTTTTCTACAGCCTTGCTGGTTGCCTGTTTTGAAGGCATGCATGTAGAGATAAATGGCTAGCTGCAATTCAATCAATGGGATAAAAAATAAAACAAACTCATGGTTAAGTCTGTTGCAGACCTTACTTTTTTCAACATAAAAGATAAATATTTTTTAAACATCGTGAGAGAATTCTTAAAGTAAAATGACTAGTAAGTGTAATTGGTAAAATAATAACTAGGCAGTCTGTTTAGCAAGCTACGATAATGATATGCACTAAATGTCTGTGAGCAGCTGTCTAATTTCATGGTACTTTTGAGGTGGAACAAGTGACCATGGAGAGTTCAGGATAACTGTCTGGGCTGGTGTGTGTATGTATACGTGTTTACACCTCTCTCTCTCTAGATATACATATATATGTATATATATATATATATATATATATATATATATACATACACCTCTCTCTCTAGATATATATATATATATATATAGTTCCTCTTTATAATCTCGAAATACTGACATCTCGAATTTCAGTATCTCGAAATTATAAAGGTGAACGACTCATAATCCTGAAACCCAAAAGCATGAAACACACAATCACGAACATACATACACCACACACACACACACACACACACACACACACGCACACACACAAATCACACATACACAAACATCAACACATCCTTCACTCACACTCATACTTCCACCTCCCTACCCTAACTCACATATACTCACTCACCTTAAAATCCAGACACTATCCCAGCCAAACGCTTCAAGTAACGTAGCGTAAATGCATAAGCGCAGATTTGAGATATTTGGATCCGCTCTTATGCACTTTCACCTTTATGATCTCGGGATACTGAAATTCGAGATTTCAGTATTTCGAGATTATAAAGGGGAACCATATATATATATATATATATATATATATATATATGTGTGTGTGTGTGTGTGTGTGTGTGTGTGTTTACCTTCTTAAGAACAAAATACTGGGCAAAAACATCAAAACACCAAACATTGCAAAATTCTTGAATGAGTTTTAACATGGTTACAGCAGTGGCGGAGGACCATTTTTCTTTCCACACTGTGATCTGTGTTTTGTGATTCAATATTTTTTGCTTGCTATTGTGTGACTTCACAAAACAAACATTCATTAACATGCACTGCAAATACATATGTATGGGTCTATATAGAAAAAAGTTGAATTTCACTAATATAACTTTTCAATACAGTTAAAATACTACATCAAATTCTAAAAAAGTTAAAAACTCGACAAAAAAATAAAACAAACGTACTGGAAAAAAAAAACATAACACAGTGTTTATGTGGAGTGGGCAAGCCCTTTCCACCACCTCTACCTTAACATGTCAAGTCCAAGATCACACAACAGTGGGAAAAAAAGGCAAATTCTTGTAACCCACAGTGTGTGCTCTAGTACAGAGCACCAACAATGCTGCAACCCAACAGCTGTGTAAGTGACTTTAACAAAAGATTAATTTACAAGGCTATTAGCAAAATAAATGCACATGACTGAATAATTTCATACATCAATGTACTAAGCATGTGTATTCAGAACATATGACTGGAATCCTAGAGATAGATAGATAGATAGATAGATAGATAGATAGATAGATAGATAGACAGACAGACAGACAGATAGATAGATAGATAGATAGATAGATAGATAGATAGATAGACATTTAATAAATAATTGGTTGCTCAACTGACCTGAGGTTCATATTCAGTACAATGCAAGGAGTACTGTTGGATAAATGACTTAGAGTCATAGAGGCGGGAAATGCAAATAGGAGGACTCAAGCCTAAGACTACAGGACACCTCATCAGCAGGTCATGGCCTTAATCCTCTGATTAAAATGCCAGACTAGCAATATTTAAAACCCTTTTTTGTAAGACATCTCAGACGGAAAACATTTACATCATGCATAATAACTGAACTAAAATTAAGCCCTGTTGAAATGCATATCCCAAAGAAAGAATTACCATGTAACATAATCAGCTTAATGTACCTCAAGAAATAACAGCAAAACCATTTGAAGATAGTGCACGACAGTTGTGAGACTGTAAACATTCTCAGTCAGAATGCTATGGTCCATGGTGTCAAAGGACAATAAAAATTAAGGAGCACTGAAATGGACTAGCAATACTGATCACTGGCTACTAGGAGGTCGTTAACTGGCATTAATTGGCAATCTCAGTGTTATTTTGTGATCAAAACCTAAATGGCATACATTTAAGAGGTCATGCGATATCGGGTAAGAATCCTTCTGAATGCAACTTTCTCAATAATTTGTGCTAAAGATAACATGCAGTATCTTTCCAGTCTGAGCAGGCTAATAAATGGTTCCTTAAAATGAGTCTGTAAAAGTCTATTTTAAACAAAGAAGAAAATCCTTAGACCACAGAGGTGATCACATAATCATATGTTATACAAATTTTAGTAGGAGCTATATCAGTTGTTTGACCACATCACACTGAACCCTGGTATACAAAAAGGGGAAAATATCAAAGCCATGGGGCTTCTACAAATCCAATGAAGTCCTTAAAACAAGCTGCAAAATAATGTTTTTGTCCCCCCCAAACCCCCTTCCAATCATAAATATATATATATATATATATATATATATATATATATATATATATATATATATATATATATATATATATATATACATATATATATATATATATATATACACACACACACACACACACATATATATATATATATATATACACACATACACACACACACACACACACACACACACACACACATATATATATATATATATATATATACAGGGTCTATATTAGATGAACGAAAGTCCATCTTAGCGAACGCTCACATGAATGAATATTGCGGAAATCAAAACCACAAATGTGAGATCGCGGTACAGTGAAAATGGGAATATTTGCCCTTTCCTCACTGTAGTGTGATCTCAGAGTTGGAATATATATTTGGGAGGGTGTGGGGGGCGCAGCCCCCACAACTGCAGTTTCGAGTACCTGGATATTCGCTCATGTGAGCGTTCATTAAGATGAACTTTCGTTCATCTAATATAGACCGTAGATATATATATATATTATATATATATATATATATATATATATATATATATATATATTATTATTTTTTTTTTTACAGATATATCAACTCTGAGATTGCACAACTCAGAAAAAGGTAAAATTCTCTGACACACCTGACAGCTAATCTCAGAAAAAATATAGATCAAGTGAATGGAGCACATCTGCTCACTTAGACTGATAAAACATATCACCCCGCAGTTACTTGAACACTTTGCAGCATTCAGCCAAATAACTTTTGATCTAATGCTGCAAAGTGATAAAAATCAATGTAATCTCTGGGACCCAGTTAGCATATTTTGCTGGCGTGTCATAGAAGGTTGCTTCTTTTCTTCTTTTAAGAAAAATGGTTTCACTATTTACAATTTTACTGCTTTACTGATTGAGGAAACATACCACAAGGCACTTGATGTTGTGGATTTATTTACCAGTTTGAAATTGTTTACAATAAAATTGAATTTGAATCTGTTTTTTCTGGATAAATGTCAGAAAGTAAATAGTATATTTGGGGTCCTTACTAGGAAAAATATTTTTATACCTCCTAATAATAACGAGGTTACTATATTTGAAAAAATGTGTGTTAATGAAATGAGAAGTGTGGTATCATTCATCTAAGGGTACATATAATGGTTATGACAACCTCAGTTTTGATGAGTGAAGGGTTTTATTTGAACTAGCAGGTAATAGAGAACTTAGAATAATGAAACCCGATAAGGGAGGGGGGGGTTGTAATTATGATCCACATTGATTATGTGTCCAAAATGCAACAGATATTAAACGATGGCAATGCATATTAAAGCACTTCAAGGAATTAGATGAACATTGCCTACAACAAAATTGATTTGTACTTAATGGATGCTTTATTCCAGGGTGTGTTGGATGAGATTGAATTTAAATTTCTCAAGGTGGACCATCCAATAACCCCTGTTATTTCTGGGATCCCCAAGATCCACAAAAATGTTAACAATCCTCCCTTTAGACCGATTGTTGCAGCTGGGGGTTCAAAAACTGAACCCCTTGCAGTATTTGTGGACTTGGGGATTCAAGGGATAGTTAAAGATATTGGACACATACTTAGGGACTCATGGCATTATTTTGAACGTCTGAACACCATTAAGGATAACGGTGAATTCACCTTTTTGACCATCGATGTGGAGAATTTGTTTACAATTCCACACGGTGAGGGCTTGATATGCTTTTCGGAAAGCCTATATAGAAGTAAAAAGTTGAATATGACAAAGATTAATGTCCTGGTAGATCTGATGGAAATTGTCCTAATGAACAATTATCTTATATTTGAGGGAGAGTTGTTCCACCAGATCTCAGGGGTTGCCATGGTGGCTAAATGTGCCCCAAGGTTTTTCAATCTTGTGTTACTTTACTGGGAAGATCTGTTTATCTTTCAGTCTGTATACAAAGATAAGATTAAATTGTATAACAGATTTTTAGACGATATTCTCATTCTATGGAAAGGAATGAAAACGAGGCCAAAGTGTTTGTGGAATATCTGAATCACTCCACCCCCTTCTTTAGATTTACTAGCCATTGGCATGTAGACATGATTGAATTTTTGGGCATTCAAATAACCAGAACTGATGTCGGGCTGCAAAGTAACATCTTTAGGAAAAAGACCTATAGTAACTCCCTTTTACATTTCAACAGTTGTCACCCTTTTTACCAGAGAAAAAGTGTCATAAAAGGCCAAATGGTGATACTGTTGCGGTTGGTGAGTGATAACATTTACCAAAAGGAAATGTATAGTTTAATAGGGATGTTTTTGGAGAGGGGCTACCCTTTGAAATTGCTTCTGAAAGTGTGTAATGAAGTATTAAGCAAAAGAAGCACTTCTTTTCCACCAATTTTGTGGGGGCATGACCTTAATACACAAAAGAAAGAACAGGGGGTAACTGGTGAAGCATTTATTTTGAGATATAATTATCAGGCACCCCAGATAGTTGAAGTGATTAATAGATTGTGGCAAGTATGTTTTTCTGAGGAAATTAAAAATAAGTTGAGTACTGTTCCTAGAGTAATTTTTAGCTGGGGGAAGAATATTAAAAATATCATGGAGAGACCTAAGGTAAATAAAACAGAGTTCACTTATGTATAAATGTGGGGCATGTAGGAATTGTAAATATATTAATGATGGCCCCGACGTTTCTGTGTATGGGTATAATAGGACTATACCCTGCCCAGGTAGATGCTGTTGTAATACATCTATGGTGGTATATATTGAAACATGCATAGGCTGCTCAGGCTTCTATGTGGGCAAGACAGTTCATAGGTTAAAAGATAGAATATCAGAACACCTTAGAGCCATCAGGATGAGGGATGAACATAATGCTCCTTTTTCACATAGTAAGGTTTGCCCCAATTTTAAGAAGTTTATCTTCTTTGTGATTGATAAAGTCACCTTAAGTGACAGAGGTGGCAATGACAAGTTGAGGGTGGAAGAGAAAGAATATATTTGGCTAGTTAGGATTAATGCCACTACCCCCCCCCCCCCAGCTTTAATGACAACATATCTATTATGCCTGTTTTAAAATAGAGAGCTAGTAATATATAGGAATGTACAAAGACATTTGTAATATATTTTTGCAATGTGTTAGTCTTTTATTTTTATTCAAATTGTTTTTTGAAAAATTAAGCAGTATGTGAAATGTGCAAACAGTATGTATTTTTATTTGAGAAACTTTGGAGTGCAATAATGTTTTTATGAACACAGTACTCATGTGGTGGGGAATACTGAGGGAATGACTTAACGGTTGCTAAGTTGAGCATTTTATGGGACAAGTTGATTGGCTGATTTTAAATTAATGATGTATTTATAATGTGTGTTTTTTTTTTTCTCTCATTAACTCTGAAGAAGCCAAGGTGTTTGGTGAAAGTGCTTAGTTTTACTGGGAGAATCTACACTATCAGTGGTAATAAAGTGGAGTTTTTAGTCCGCATTGTCTTATTTTTATTTTCTTCTTTTATACTTTACCCAGGCTGAGCCTGAAGAAGGTCAGTGTGGATCAATGCTCAACCCCAATTAACATGTTTTAAATTAATAAATCATCTCAAAGATAACAGATTCTAAAGATTCCCGACAAAATATTGTAGGAGCCAGTCTGCAGTGGACAGAATGAACAGCTAAAATTACTAAAACTGATTCTTCATAGACAATACATTTAGACCCAGTTTGAGAATGCTCTGGAGGCTGCAAACCCATATAATCATCATTGCTCTATGGAAACATTTTTGTTGGGAGTTTTGCCTAATTGTGGCAGTATTATCAGCAAGAAAAACATCCATATGTAAAACAATTTATTTATTTATTTTACATTTTGTTACTGGGAAAGTCCGACTGGACAAGTCCTTTTTTAGCAAGGCCCAGGGAGAAAAGCTCCAACATATAACATACATCATAAAGTCCATTAACACAGTTACAGAAATATAACTTTATACAATTTACATCAAATAAAACTAGGATCAAATTGCATCAAATAAAGCTAGAATGAGAAATGCCTTCATCTGTCATCGGCTGAGTGTAGGATTAACAAATAGTACATTATAGAGGTGTGAAGAGGAAGCACCCTATTCTGTACAACAGAATAATATTCAATGTGATATAGAATTACAATAGCAAAAAGTATACATCAATTGTGCTTTGAAGGGTAGTATTTTTGAGGAAGACAGAGGTATGAAGAATAAGACTAACAAGATAATGAGCAGTCCCCTGATTAACAAAATGGTAGGAGAGTTGTTTTTTTTGGGGGGGGATGAGTGAGAAGGAGATGGAGTTAGACTAGCCTGGGGAGTCACAGTTGCAGATCCAGCTAGCTTGGAGGTATGTTTTTAGAGCTTTCCTAAACTGGGCTAAAGATTGTGTGGATGATGTATTAGTGGGCAGAGTGTTCCATTATTTGGCTATAAACTTTGAATATAGAGAGTCTCCAGTGGAGTTGCTGGTCTTAGTGACTTGCAGGAGAGGTTTACTGTTGGAGCGTAGGACCCTAGTACTAGAGTAAGGATGTATTAGGTTTTGTAACGCAGGGGGTTTATCAGGGTAGTAGAGAATCTTATGTGTTAGCACTGTTGCTCTTCTATCTTGGACACAATAGAAGAGTCTTTGTGGGTTCTATTCAAGCAGCTTTATTCATACAAACACATCTTGACAGAAGATTATGGACTTTAACTTAAGAAACTTACATACAAACTAACTGCAGGATTCATACATGCTTACTCTCTGGCTGCACTCTCAAAATGGCACTAGGTATGGCACGTGCTCAGTCTTTATACTTGCACGTTACATTTTTGACATGCTTCTTAAAGATACAGTACACACAGCACATGCACTCTGATCTACATCCTCCCTTTTGGAAAACAAAACATGCAATGTTATGAGTCTATTTGGCATGCAGATATCACATACAGTTTTATGTCATGCAATTACACAAATGATATACATGTATACACACTTAAGTCAACGTTGCTGCATATTTCACACTGGGCCTGGATACTCGTCCATATCCTGTGACATAAAACTGGGAATTGGACTTAGCAACTGGAATGGTCTCCATACTTTGATCAGTCTTTGAAGAGTCTGAAATACCTTCAGGACTGGAATCAGAGATAGTAACACACTCTGGGATGGAAACAACATTCAATTCGCTCTGACATTTAGAATCGCTGTCCTTAAAATGATATTGTGATGATGATTCTGGTACCGGAGTAAATGTCTGTGGTTCCTTCTGTACTCCATACCCTCAGATTCTACAAGGTAGGATCTTGTTCTGGCACAGATGCCTGTAACTTGACCTATCTGGTCGAAACCTTTTGCCGTTTGTATTCTCACCGTTTCTCCTTCCCTCAACGGACGAAGAAATCTGCTCGATTTGTCATAACTAGATTTCTGGATTGAATGCTTTTTGAATAGTTGAGCCTTTACAGTTTTGTTTTTCTTAGCCTTAGGTCTTAATAAACTGGAACAAATAGTTTCCGTCATTCTAGTTTGCCTGGAAAGAAGTATTTGAGCAGGTGAGCAAAGAATATCATCATGGGGTATGTTTCTGAGATTACACAAACTCAGAAAGACATCGGTATTGTCATGCTTTGACCTTTCAAGTAATTGCTTTGCACTCTGCACTACACGTTCAGGTAGATCATTGCACTGCGGATACTCAGGACTGCTAGTAATATGTACAAAGTCCCATTCTTTTGCAAATTTCTGAAACAACTGACTAGTAAATTGAGTACCATTGTCAGAAATAACTTTGTGTGGACTACCAGGGACATTTCAACTTAATAATAACAGTGGTAGATGTTAGTTTAGGTAGGAAGTCAATCTCAAACCAGTTCAGATAAGAGTCTGATGATACTAAGTAGTGTTGATAGTTCCACTCAAAGGTATCAGTGGCTACTGTCGACCAAGGTAGTTCAGGGAGTGCACTTAAATGAAGTGGTTCTCTTTGCAGATGTGGCTCAGTACTATTGCATACAGAACAAGAAGAAAGTACTTTTTCAATGTCTCTCAGTGATGACGGTCAAAATACTAATTCTCTACCTCTTCTCTTAGTGGATGATAAATCTGGATGACCACGATGCAAAATCTGGATATATTCTTGTTGTAAGGAAGCAGGAACAACAATTTTAGGTCCTTTGAAAATAATGCCATGTTCCATCAACATTTCATCGCTGTAAGGAAAATAGGTTCGCACTTCAGGTGGTACACTGGATTGTCTTTACGGCCATCCAACATTAATGTAGTGATTGAGCTTTTGCAAAATTGGATCAGTCCTAGTGTGATCTCTTAACTCATCAAATCTAGTGGTAGAAAAATTATGCACTGCCATCACATCAAAATCAGAATTCTCTGCATCAAGCTGTTCTGTCTTATTTCTGGGAATGTGGATACGGTATCAGCCAGCTAGAGGAATTTGCCTTTCATGTAGACCATTTTGAAGTTGTACTTTTGCAATTTAGTTATCATTCTTTGTAATCTTGCTGGAGCAGAATGCATAGGCTTTTTGGGAATAGTTACTAGAGATAGGTGATCAGTTTCTATCTGAACAGCTCGACTATAAATATAATCATGAAACTGGGAACATGCAAACACTATCGTCAAATGTTCTTTCTCGATTTGAGCATACTGTATCTGAGTTTGGGTAAGTGTTCTCGATGCATAAGCTAATGGTCGGCCCTCTTAGAGTACAACTGTGCCTACACCAAATTTTGAAGCATCACAGGAAAGAATGACGGGTTTGTTCATATCATAATATCTTAATGTAGGTGGGATGGCAATTTTCTGTTTGAGGTCTGCAAATGTCTTCTGGCGATGTTCCAACCATGACCATACAACATTTTTGAGCATTAGCTCTCTTGCAGGTGCTGTGAACTCACTGAAGTCTTGTATAAACTTGCCTAAATAGTTGACCATGCCAAGGAAACATTGTAGAGCTTGAACACTGTCTGGTACTGACATCTCAAGAATGGCTGCTTGCTTGGTTGGATCAGGCCTCAAACTAATACTGGTAAACAAATGACCAGCACACTTAACTTCTGGGAGCATGAATTTACACTTCAGAGGATTGAGCTTCAAACTGACTTTACGTGCTCTATCTAGAACTCTCTTTAAATTTCTGTCTTGCTCCACTACACCATTGCCTCCAACCAATAAATCATCTACTATTATGGCAGAAGAATGACCCAAAAAAAATTGCTCCATTGTACGCTGAAAGACTTCACTTGCAGAATTTATTCCAAATGGCATCCTTAGGAATCTGTATCTGCCAAACAGAGTACCAAAAGAGGTTCATAATGAGGATTTGCGATCAAGCTTCACTGGCCAAAATTAACTCTTTGCATCTAAAACAGAAAAAACAGTGGCATTCGGTATCAGAGCTACAACCTCTTCGACTGTGTGCACTGGATGGTACGGTCTCCTCAATGCTTTGTTCAGATCTCTTTGGTCAATACATATTCTGATTTTGCCTGAGCCTTTTTTTTGAGCTGCCACCATAGATGACATCCATTTATTTGGTTCTGTAACTGGACAAATTACACCTTGTTGTACCATTTTATCCAACTGACTCTTAACTTTATTCTGCATAGCTACCGGAACTTTTCTTTCTGTCTGACCACTGGAGTGACCGCTGGGTCTAAATTCATAGAATACACCACTGGAAGTTTGCCCAACCTGTCATCGAAAACATCAGCATACTCTGAGAAAATGGCTTCAGAAAAATTAGCACTCAGAGATGCACTTATATAATGAACTTCTTTGGTAAAAGAAAGCAGATTGGGTGGCCATGGTGGTTTAGCGGTTAGCATTGCCGCCTCACAGCAAGAGGTTCTCCCGTTCGATTTTCGGCTGGGGTGTCTTCTGTGTGGAGTCTGCATGTCCTCCCTGTGGTCGTGTGTGTTTCCTCTGGGTGCTCCAGTTTCCTCCCACAAAGACATGCTGTAGATGGATTGGACACTCTAAATTAGCCCTAGGCTTGAGTGCGTGCATGTGTGTGCCTTCTGTGGATGGCTGGCAACTCGACACCATAAAACTCCACTGCCAATCATGAGCAGACAGGTGATTCGCTATGGCGACCCCTAACCGCAAAAATCCGAAAGAAGAAGAAGGTAAAAGAAAGCAGATTCATTCTCAAACTATCTTTGAGACCCAATAAAGACTGTAATGGCCTTTGAACTACATAGAATAACAAGCTGCAACAGCTCTTTGCCAAATAACATGAACGCATCACTGAACCTTCAGTTTGAATTTTTTCACCTACATAAGCAACAAGTTTCACTCTACTGTTCACACTGAGTTACTCATTAGCTCTCACTCTAGCAACTGTGTCTGCTGATATAACATTACACTTCAAACCAGTGTCTACATTAAGCTCTATGGATTTATCATTTATCCGGACAATACAAAATACTCCTTTCTTTGCCAATAAATTCACTGCATCAACTCTTTCACCAAACACTGATACACCATCTACATAGAAAGCTGACTACTGTGTGTCTCTACTTGATCAACTTGCTTTTTTGTGTGACCTTTCTTTGCAACTGTGTGGGTTTTACTTGATCTGCAAAACTTTTGAAAATGGTTCCATTTTCTATAATTGTGGCACTGCTGACCAAATGCTAAACATCTCTCTCTTTTAGACTCATGATTTGCACCACAATTGTGACAGTTAACAATAAAGCTGGACTTGGGTTTTGCTGACATGCTTGTACTACACTGAGGATACTCCTTTAACTGCACTAGCCTTAGAACTTGCTGGAAATTTATGTGCTTTCCCTAGTGAGCTAACAGGGGCTGTAGCTACCATGTGCTTAGACCTACTTCGGTTTGCCACATGTTATATACTATCTACATTTGCTCTGGAGCCTGCTGAAACCATGCTCTTGTCACACTCAAGCATACTTGTGTGTTTTTCTGTCACTTCATGGATCTGACAAATCTTCATGGCTTTAACGTTAAATCACTGTCACAAGGCAAGATCTTTTTTTCTCACAGCAGCACTATTAATACAACACACGAGCCTGTCCCTTATTAACTCATCTTTTAAGTCACCAAACCGACTCGTTTTTGCTTTGTTTCTCAGGTCTGTTATGGAAGCTACAAACGTTTCCTCTGGTTTCTGATCTCGTGTAAAACAAATGCCTCTGTAGTGTAATATTTGTCTGAATTTGCACTTCAAGCACACAAGGTCTTCCCTTGATTCAGCTTGTCCAACAGTATGATGGTTTTTACCTTCTCCCTCATATACTGCTGGCGCATACACAATGAACATTATCTTTCTATGGCCTCTGACCCAACTAGGTTTAACAAAATGAATGCTATGGTGTGTACATTCTTATCCAAATAAGCTGCTTGTATAAAAATATCGTCCTCTTGCTCAAATATCCTCCAATTCTCTGCAATATTCTGATCAAATACAATTGGTAAGGGCTTTTGAAATTCATCTGCCAGTGAAAGGTTTGGCAAATAAGCACGAACACAGATACATACGCCAGTATTTATAACTTTGTGCCTCTGAAATTTTGCTTTTGGGCTTTACTGCAAAACAACTCTCTCAGTCACTGTAACACCTTTGAATCATTTTACTCCAAGAAATCACCTCTTATCCGTGTAAGAAACATATCAAACAACTGCACGATGCAAGTCTCTATGCAACTGGACTTTGCAAAATAAGCCTCTAGGGCACTGTGATACTTTTGAAATTATTATCTTGCTAAAGGGTAACTTATTATTTTAAGAAACATTTCAAACAACATCACAATGCAAATGGACTGGCCAGGAGAAGCTCAGAGTCAACATTTCAAAGTAATTGCACTTTGCAAATAAACTGCACACAGCACACTGAAGTCTCCTCAAAATGGTGGTTCCTTGCTAGGCAACTCTTTACAGTGCAAGAAACACTCAGTAATGGCGGCACTTTGCAAACAGACACACCCAGCACAAGAAACTATTTGAAATGACTATACTTTGACTGTACTTCATGAAATAGTTCCACTTTACACACAGATAAATTCTCCAGAATACATACACAGTAATAAGCGCACATGGTAAGCACTTTTTTTGAGATACTTCAAATAACCTTAGTTATGCCTTTAATACAATACGAGTCATACTTATGCCCAAGCACAGCACTTTGCCTAAAAGCATACTGTTGCCTTGCGTTATTTATGCTCGGTGTGCCTTTTTTGCCCTTATTATATTTGTTTTGCTCGTTTAATCTCTTTTCATGCCCATTGTATTTTTCTTGTGCTCGTTTTACTGTAAACATGCCCATTTTGCCCATAAACATGCTCATTTTATTTTAAACATGCTCTTTTTACTTTTCTGATAATTATGTTAAATGTCATTGTTTTAACATTTCCTTAAGTTAAGAAACCTTTCGTGCCTCCCGCTTGTTTAATAATACAGTTTGTGCCTTTGTAATGCTCGGTTTTACTTTTTTTTTTTTTGAAAGTAGTAGTTTGTGCATGTTCTCATTGCCTTTGATGCTTATCTGGCTCTTTTTCATGCTTGTTTCTCTTAATTTACCTTCACCATCAGCTCTGCACCTTATGGCTCCAAATCTTTATTCTCTGTGATCCCGGTTCTGACACCATGTTACTCTCCTATCTTGGACACAATAGGAGAGTCTTTCTGGGTTCTGTTCAAGCAGCTTTATTTCATACAAACACATCTTAATAGAAGATTACAGACTTTAACTTAAGAAACGTATATACAAACAAACTGCAGGATTCATACATGCTTACTCTCTAACTGCACTCTCAAAATGGCACTAGGTATGGCACGTGTTCAGTCTTTATACCTGCACATTATGTCTTTAACATGCTTCCTAAAGATACAGTACACACAGCATGTGTACTCTAATCTACAGTATAAGCTGGTTATAAAGGAGAAGATGGGGGAGTTCAAACCAGTTGAGTTGTTTAAGGGCTAAGGAGTGGTATGTTTGATGTGGACTATTGGTGGCAAACCTTGCAATTTTGTTACAGCAGGCATCAAGTTTAGATAAGTCCGATTTTCTACAATTGGTGAGGATAGGGGAGGCATAAAGAAGTGTAAAGATGAGATGTGTTTGTGCTATTTTATCTCGGGATATGTTTGTGAGGAACTGTTTATTTCTATATAGTGCTCCTAGTTTTTTATGAACTTTCTTTATGGTGAGTGAAATGTGAATGTCAAATGTCATATTTCTGTCTATTTCAACTCCTAGAAGTTTGGTGTGAGTAGTTGGATAGATTGTTATCTTGTTAGAAGTGATATAAAAAGTGGGTATGGAAGTGGAGTGGTTAGTAGGGTGGAATATGAGAAGTTTGGTTTTGCGGGGTTTGGTATTAGCTGAGATTTGGTAAACCATTCTTCTACAGAAAGGAAAGAGGCCTGTGTTTGTAAGTGGAGTTCTTGGAGGGAGGGAGAGGCACAGACTGGTTTGTCTTCAGCATATTGGATGACTGAGGCATGTACAGTAGAAGTATGGAGGTTGTTAGTGAAGATGGAGAAAAGTAGAGGACCCAAGATAGAGACTTGAGGAACAGCCAGTGTGACTGGCAATACAGGAGAGAGTTCTTGCCTCCACTGTACTGCTTGTTACCTACCAGACAAGTAATGTTGAAACCATGTAATGGTTTGCTAAAATTACGTTCTGAGGGAGATTTAATGAGTTTGTCTTGGTTAACCATATCAAATACCTTAGAGAGGTCCAGAAGGGATAGCAGAGACACAGTTACCATTATTTTGGTGGCTGTATACTGTATGACAGAATGACATGAAGGCAGTTGTAGTGCTGTTATAGGGCCTGAAGCCATGTTGAGTGTTTGTGAGAAGGTTGTGGGTGTTGAGGTAATTCAAGATTTGTGTGTGTATACACCTCTTCAGTATCTTGGACAGTGGTGAGAGTATTGCTATTGGCCAGTAGTTAGTTAATTTTTTTGAGTTACCCCCTTTGTGGAGTGGGACAATGTTAAGAAATTTTCCAGATCTCAGGGACTAGATTTTCAGATGCTGAATGGTTAATAAGAATAGATACAGGGTATGGGATAGCATCAGCCGCGATTTTCAAAAATTCATCAGGGAGTTTATCAGCAGCTAAGGTGTTTGGTTTAAGTTTCATAAGGCGCTTCTTAATTGAGTTAGTAGAGACAGGATGTAAAGTAAAGCCATTGTTGTTAGTATGGTAGTAGGGAGGTAGGTTGGAGGATGAACAGGTTTGTGAGTTAGCTAGTGCAAGAATGGATTCAGTGAAGAATTTGTTGACATACATGTACATGTTTATTTGTTCCTTTCCATTTGTTAATTAGGACAGTCTCTTTTCATTGGCATTCTAGGGAGAACAGCCCCACAAGTTTAAGTACAAACACAAAAGAAGTACAACAGTGAAAGGTAACAGTCATTATAGAAAAGATGAAAGCAAATGCATGATTTGAAAAAGCTTAACTAGAAGACAGAACAAAATCTCAGAACTAGGTGGTCTAATGGGAGGCAGCCACAGGAAGAAATGTACCAGATGGTAATCAGATGTTTAGACGCCTCCAGCCCCAAACCTGAAGTAACCATACCCTGCTAAAAAAAACATCCAGAGATAACAATCTGAACAAAGCTGAGCCCCTTGATTACTTAGACAAATTCTATGACAAGTTCAAAGGTTAAGATCTTCCCCTCCCATGCACAAAGTACAAGGTTCGATCCTGACCTCCAACCAGTGCCTATTTGCAGTTTGCATGTTCTCCCTGTGTCTCTGTGGGGGTTCCTCCCACCTCCAAAAAAAACATGCTGAGTGTTTCCATCTCAAACTTACCAATGAATGAAGCTGTGGGCACGGGAACAAACTCTACATGGTGCCCTATAGGGGGAAAAGTTGTACAGACCAACCACTTTGGACATCTACTGTGGTACACAGTATCCTCAAGATAGAACACAGATCACAGACTGTGCACTGCGGCAGGGTAGCCACTCGATGGTGTAAAATATGGCTCTAGGTGATTTGGTCATGTTGACTAATATCACCAACAAGGGCATGGGTAGTTACCGATGATAAGAGGGTTGAGGACCCTACCTACTCTGACCTATGGCAGGGACCAATTCTAATGGTGGGAGGTGTGTATGTGGCCCTGTTGGCCTAGAAGTGGATGACATGATGATACAGAGGAGGCTGGACATCCTATGTATACAAGAGACAAGATGAAAGGGCAGTGCATCAAAGCCTCTTGGCTTGGAATCCAGAGTCTGCTACTCAGTAGGGGCACAGGCTAAAAGTTGTATGGGAATTGTGGTGAAACAGAGGCTTCAGAAGGCAGTAAGGGATATCATCAGAATTGCTGACAGACTTATGGCAATCATACTCCAATGTAATGATAGGGCAGTATTCATAATCTCAGCCTATGATAGGGCAGTATTCATAATCTCAGCGTATGATAGGGCAGTATTCATAATCTCAGCCTATGATAGGGCAGTATTCATAATCTCAGCCTATGCCCCACAGCAGGGTTGTGATAATGAGTAAAAGAGTGCATTCATTCAGCAGTTGCAGGACCTACTAGATAAAGCGGGACAACATGAATTGGTGTTGATAATGGGTGATTTGAATGCACATTTCGGGACAGACAGAACAGGATATGAAGACTGCCTGGGTCAACATGAGTGGGGCAACAAGAATAAAGAAAGAGAGGCCATTCTAGACTTCTGCCTGGCAAATGGCTTAATAGTAGCCAACACGTTTCAGAAAGATAGACAGTCACAAGATCACTTACAAGAGTGGCCAACATGCAACTCGCGTAGACTTCCTCCTAGCAAGGAAAAGACACTAGGGTAGAATCATTGATTGCAAAGTCATCCCCATTGAAATAGTTGGGCCACAGCATAAGCCATTAGTTGCCACAATCAAGCTGCAAGCAGTTGGCACAGAAGGCTCTAAGGTCAACAGAGATCAGGCTAAAGACCTGGAAGTTGACTGGAGAGAAAGTACAACACCTAAGAAGGGGAAGAAATAGTGGAGTTGAAGAAGAATGGCAGCGCCTCAAGGCAGCATATGGGAGGATTAAAGAACAGATATGTGGTCGAGCCAGGTATGGACATAAGGTACATAAGGAAAGCTAGTGGTGGAATGCAGAAGTCCAGGAAGTCATCACAAGAAAGAAGGAGTGCAGGAAAAAGTGGGAGTTAGAAAAGACCAACCAGGCTAGGAAGGAATACTAGTTGGCTAACAAAGAAGCAAAAATGACTTAAACCTTCCCCAACAGTTATGTCATTAATTAGTTTAATAGAATTACCTCCAAGAGCCTTCCTACACCTCTTTCTCTTAGCTGACTGTCATCCATTTCATCTGTCACATGCAGGGGGCACTTATTGTTTGAATTAATGCCAGCAGTAAATGTAGAACTAGGCCTTGCACACATTGCCACCATTTAAAATGGGGTTGGCTGTTGGCATAATGGTTAAGGTGCTTACCTCAAAAACACAAAGTACAGGGTTTGACTCTCACCTTTGAAGAAAAATTGGCGAAGCTTAAAATAGCCTACAAGAACAGCTAGCCTAGTACTAACCTAAGCCGAACCACTGCAGGAAAATTTAGGAGTTTGGCATAACAGTTAAAATATTTACCTGACAGGCACAAAGTACAGGGTTTGACTCTCACTTTTGGTCACTATTTGGTTATTGGGTAGGAAAGCTATAAAAATGTAGAGTTTAAAACTACATTTATTATATGGGGTTGGGGGTTGTCATAATGGTTAAGGTGTTTAAGTCACAGAAACAAAGAAGAGGGTTTGATTCTCACCTTTGAAACTTGGCTAAGCTTAAAATGGCTCACAATGGCAGATATCCTAGTACTTACCTGGGGGGGGGGCATAATGGTTAAGGTCTTTACTACTCAGATGCAAGGAAAGGGTTCAATACGGACCTATAGAAATTAGCTAAAATATTAATAGTCTGTAGAATGATAAACTAGCATGAACATATGAACATATATCAAACATTTTACAATCGCATCATCTGACCCATTACTTGGACTGGATGGTTTGTTTCTCTCTGAAATTTATTTGGAAGAACAAACTTCTATACACACTTCTTATGGTCATTTAAATTAAAAAGATTAACATCATCACCCTCACTTCCAATAGTCTGGGGAACAATATCTATCAAGTAAGAACTATTAACCAAAACACTAAAAGCAGTTTGAATAGCAGTGTTACAACAATTATTAAAAGTCTAAGTAGCATTGCTACAACAGTTGTTAATAGCCTGAGTTGTGTATTTTTAAATATTAACAACTGGAAAAGATGTTCATAAGTTAAATTATCACTCATACCCTCACCACCTTAACTTATAAATCTATGAAACATTAACCTATAAGTCTAAGAAACATTTATTACATTTGGTATTTTATACTTCTTTTCTCCTCACTAACCTAAACTATACTGTTTCTACAAAACTACAGCAGGCCTGTAAAATAGTGGTTAGGTTTCAAGCTGATCATTGTTCTGGAACTCACCACTAAATTATCATCAACTCCATCGACCCGCTTTTTCCCATTTTTCTACACAGGGTCAGGGTGTAGTGTCAGCTGTTATAATGCCACTCTCCTACCTTTTTCAACACTCATGTCTGACTTTCACAGGTCTTCTCTCACACAATCCATTGCTGGATGCCCTTCATTCCTCTTATCTTCTTCCTGTCTCTCCCAAATCTTCTTCACCAGATTGCCTTTTGCTTTTCTGCACATATGCCTAAGCCACAGGAATGTGTTCTGTTTGATCATTTCTGCAACTGGACCTACTTTCGCTTCTGCTCTTACTTCTTCATTTCTTCATCTGTCCCACAGTGTGCATCCTACCACCCATCTCAGGAAGTTCACCTCCATCACCTCTAGCCTCCTCAACTGCTCTGCCTTTACTGCCCAGTTTTCTGTACCATACGGTAGAACTGGTTACACCTTATTTTTCAGCTTCCTTAGCATTCTTCTGTCATATGCTACCACTGATACTCTGTGACATTCAGCTGCACTCCCTCTGACTCCAGCTTTGGCCTCCTCTTTCCAACTTCTATTCTCCTCAACCATCTCTCCCAGATACTTGAAGCTATTAACTTGTTCCAACATATTCCATTCTGTTTCAGTTCTTATCGATAGATGTAGTCATTGGCTGGAAACTGATCTCCTACTTTCTGTCAGAAATGTTTGATGGTGTAAAGGATTAAGGCTACAAACTGTGAGAAAGCTTCAGCTTACCGTATAAGGTTTCATGCCCTTGGCCTTCATTTGCTGTCTGTGTGGCACAGACCAAGTTACTTAACCAGACAGTGCTCTGTGGCTGAGTCTAAAAAAGGTCCATGCGGATCAGTGCTCTACTCCACTTAACAAATATGAACAAATATTAGCCAGATAATCAGGGCCTACAACCTTCTAGTCACTTTAAGAATGCCCATCAAAGGCCAACACCCTATCATGGTATACACCACCTTGTAACTTATGCTCACAAATCAATACCGTATTCCCTTATCATGTAGTATACCATCTTGCAACTTATGTTCACAAAGAATCAATATCTTACTCTAACCTCTAATTCTCATAACATAACTGGCATACTGACTCAGCCTTCACTATCTGTGTCTCAAAACTCTGGAATATCATCAAATTCTACATCTGCAGTCCTTCAGATTTCAGGTCCCATTTGTAAAAGCACTGTGCATCTATTTTACAATACCTGAGCTTATAACCATTTACTTATACTGATTTAATGTTTACTAACTTATTAAGCAGGCTGATCCACAGATTCATTTTTACTGCAACCTCAGGCAGAATGGCAAACAACAGTACAATAAAATCCTGCAATACTATCAATAATATAGTCCATTCAGTTGTCATTAGAAAAGTAAAATAACATTCATAGCTGTCCAGGTAAAGATACTACACTACAATTACTATAAAATTACATTCGGCATTCATAAGAACATTCAGAGAAACAGTAGTATATTCAATTCTCAGTATGACATACCACGGTGGTGCAGCAGTAGTGTTGTTGCCTCACAGCAAGAGGTTCTCCTGTTCGATTCTCGGCTGGAGTGCCTTCTGTGTGGAGTCTGCATGTCCTCCCCGCAGTCTAGTGGCATTCGAAAGACATGTGTGAATGGGCGTGTCTTCGTTGAAGGTTGGGCGTCAGGCTGGCAACTCGGCACCATAAATATCTACTGCCAGTCATTAGCTGACCGGAGTTCCACTGTGGCCACCCCTAATCGGGAAAAGCTGAAAAGACAAGCAACAACAACAACATTAGAACGATCAGTACAGTACAATAAGAGTGGGTCCAAGGACCCTGGAGTCCCACAGTGTAGTCTGTACATTTCCATCCATAGTAACTCCTCTCTTGTCTCCATCTCCTTGATTCTCCTTCGTAGATATAATTACTTTATTCATGAACTATAAGAATTAGTCCCTAATTCTTGCAACAGTTCAGCTCATTAATATCTTTGGGACATACAATCATAACAAAACA
Organism: Protopterus annectens; assembly: GCF_019279795.1. NCBI lineage: Eukaryota > Metazoa > Chordata > Ceratodontiformes > Protopteridae > Protopterus > Protopterus annectens. The sequence goes on along the minus strand of NC_056735.1, from coordinate 287,079,079 downwards.
TGGCCCAACAAAAATACTTTGGGATTCTTCTTCAAAACCTATTATTTTCTTCTTACACTGAGCCTACAGGGTCTCTTGCCTACTTACAGAGGAAGCAAGGCAAGGGATAGCCATTAGCATTTTGCTACCAGGACTAGAATACTGTTTTCTAATAATCACTACATAATCCCATCAAAACAAAGGCATACTCCAGGAAACAGAAAACAAAATTCTCAGATTCTAATGATTACTAAATCCAAATGGCTCACGACTAAGGGGAGAGCAAACTTTTTGTTCAGCACATTATTATACAAGCTAATCCATGGCTGCTACTGCTTGCCTCTTAAGAATTTATTGCAACTTAGAAGCTTGCATTATGACATAAGGGATACAGATGACAGCTTTCTGATCAGACTCATATATTCCGGCAACTGCCAGAAATTCAGTAACCAAACTTGTTGTCATTAGATGGAACTTAATTCTGAAAGACATCAGATCTGCTGACAACAAATAGATCTTCTAAAAAATATCTCAAAAGACACATTACCTGGTCTTAACATTGCTGATACTTTGACAACCATGGTTATAATTGATTAACCAGATGGTATACCACCAAACCGCCATAAACATCTAAAATCTATTGTCTTTTAGTTAACTCCTAAGGTCTCTAACATTTAACCTACCTCCTAGATCTTCACCAGATCTCAGTTCTCTCATGGCAGGTTTTCTTCCTTTACCCTACTGCTCTTCCCAGATCTTACCTGATTTTATGGCTGAACATCTTACGGCTAGACATTTTCCCTTAATTCATAATGCTTTCACTATTCCCATGCCACTCATCTGACTGGTTCAGTTGACTTTCACCACTGATAACCATTCCATTACTTAACACACTGCAAGATCCCTTATTTTGTCTATATGCAAACTTACAAATATAGTATTGATAACTGGATTTCTAACATATATCATAAATGTTCTGTCCGAAATTTTACTCTGTTATTCAATTCACTGAGTCTGTTAGGATGCATGCCACAATTTACATAACACTGTAACAACCTACTCATAATATGTTTGTAAAATGTGCTTATTATATCATGTTTTCAGAGTTTGAAATATTGTGTCTGTCTTCTTTTTGGTCCCAGTTATATACTGCAATAAGCTCATCTGGTGCCCTATACACATTTCCAACTGGCACTCAAAGATGAGGAGCCCCTCCCCCCCCAAAAAAAATAACTTCTTTGCTCCTCCAACTGAGCTGCCTGCTAAAACTGTAGCAAGCAACTTGTTAGAGTTACTAGCACACAGTAACATTGAATTAAATGTCTCAGTTCTTCAGCCAAACTCTAAATTGAGCACCTCTATTCATTTAGCAATGATGCTACTATACTCCTGTTCCATTTGTATCTGCTAATCACACCCCCAGATGGCTCAAGGCTTGGGGCAGCCTCCTCCTTCACTCTCACTCTAGCTACTCCTCTGTTGACTGTATGTATTGCCTGTTTGGTCTGGGTCATTCCTGAAAAGGGTCTTTGGACTAGTGTACTAACTCAGATAAAAAAAAAATAAAATAACACAATTAAATAAATAAATAAATGCAATGAACTTTAACCGGACTAACGCTTGGTGTCTAAAGTATCATTTGTTGTATAGCTTGTAGTGCTCGATTTGTTTCCACATTAGAAGGAGTTTACTTAGTTTACAGGTACATCATTCAGCTTACTATTTTAAATGTCTCTGTTTTGGTAGTGTTTCTACAACAACAAGTACCGTTATGAATCTGTCATAGTTCATGTTGGTGGAAATGACCTGAGACATACCTCACTGGACTATATGAAGACAGACGTATCTGAGTTCTCTGACTATGTGTCCCAAGCAGATATGTCCCTAGCCTTAAGCAGCATACTACCCTCACCTAGAATGATGTCACAGTATAAACAAAAAATGACTGATTTCAATAATTGGCTCACTTTTTGGTGTCATTCAAAGAGGATCCAGTTCTTGTCAGCCTGGGAAGCCATGGTCGACAAACCTGGCTGCTTTGCCACAGACGGTTTGCATCTGGCACCCTGTGGCTTTTGGCTGCTGGCAAAGGCTCTTGCCTCCCCCCATAGTGCCTTTTTAGGCAATGTCTCAAATGCAACATTACCAAAGTGAAATCCACCAATCAGAACAAAATAAGGGCCATGTTGCTAAATGCTAAAAGTTTAAACCAAAAACTGCACTCCATGGAGGCACTTCTATCACTAGAAGAATTAGATGTCTGTGCAGTCACAGAAACCTGGTTTAAGGCCGCAGACAGTACCCGGCCCTACAAGGCTACAATACCTTCCACACCTTTTAGACCACAGAATGAACATGCAAAAACCAAAGGAGATTGTGTTTCAATCTATATTAGAGAGAAATTCACCTTCCGTCTAGTTAGACTGGACAACTCCATGGAGTTACTCCAGATCCAGGTTACAATGAGTAAGACTCCCATTCAAGCCCTAGCCAGTTATACATCCCCCTCCATGGGTTATGACACCCACAAAGCCTACTTAACCAAACTGAAGACAATCCAAACTTTACCGAACACACTGGTTATGGGGGATTTATATTACCCCACCATCAACTGAGAAACCTATGCTAGCCCAAACTTGCTAGCACAAAAGTTCCTTGACTTTGTGAATTCAAATGCCCTGGAAAGTACAGCTGTGTACACTTACCATAAATGTAGATGTTCGAGTGCATTCACTGATGCAGTCATCACCTGTGGGTTATGCCTACTGTGGTAGCCCTCAGCCATCCCGAATATCAGTGTCAATGTTTTTCTGCGTCAGCTGCTGTCGCTTGCAGACTGACATCAGGTCATCATTGCTATAAAGCAAGGCAGTTGATGCCATTACATCAGTTTTTCTTGCCCTAACCAGTCAGAAGCCCAAGGAAATATAGCAAAGTGGTTCTGATGGTTAAAAACCACCTTAAGAACTTATGTCTCCCTAAGGAAAGAGGATATAAGGGGGAAGGAGGGAGGGAAACCAGGACTGCAACAGTGAATACACTCGACCGTCTACATTTATGTTAAGTGCACACAACTGTACAATGTTCTTCATGTTTCACTGTTGCAGTCATCACTTGTGAGAGGATTCCCAAAGCTGAAGAGAGGGGTGGAAGGATTAGTTAGAGACCTAGGCATGGGTAAGCAAGCCGTGCAGAACTGCAGAGGCAAACCCTGCCCTAGCCTTAGAGAAAAGAGGAAGGTGGTAATGCTTTGTAAAGGTATGGACCGAGGTCCAGGTGGCAGCTTCCAAGATGTCCCTGGTAGGAACTCCCCTGAGGAATGTTGTGGAAGTGGGCACTGCCCTAGTGGAATGGGTATAAATTGACTTAGGGGGCAGTTTCCCATGTAATATGTAGCAAAAATGGATACAGTGTGATATCCATCTGGAAATGATTTGCTTGGAAATGGGCTTCACCTCTGCCCCTGGGGCAAAGCTGACAAGTAGTTGGTCCATTTTTCTGAAGGGTTTAGTATGGTTCAGGTAATATTTGAGCTGTCTGTGCACATCTAGTGAGAGCAGAATTCTGTCACCCTTGTTTTGAGGGTTAGGGAAGAAGGTGGGCAGATGAATGGCCTGGTTGAGAGTCACATTAAATACCACCTTGGGCATAAAGAAGGGGTTAGCCCTAAGGGAGATCCTGTCTGCATGGAAAATGATGAAGGGCTCAATAGCCATCAGTGCCTGAAGTTCTGAAACCCTCCTGGCTGAGGTGATAGCTAGTAAGAAAGCAGTGTTCCAGGAGAGGTATTTCAGTTCTGCTGAAGCAGCAGGTTCCAAGGGTGGTAAGGTTAGTTTTTCCAAAACATAATTCGGGTCCCAGGCTGGCGTGGGTGTTCTTCTGGAAGATCTGATATTAGAAGCCCCTCTGACAAATTGTTTAATCAAAGGATGTGAGAACAGGGGCTGGTCTGTATTGAAATAAGATGAAAAGGCTGAGGCATGGATTTTAACAGAAGAAAAGCAGAGGCCACAATTGAGTAACTCCACTAGATAATCCAGGATAAGAGGGACAGAAGGTTGTGAGGAACTGGCCCCTATGGACTGGCTCCAGCAACAGAATCTTTTCCATTTTCCTGCATAAGATTTTCTGGTGCTGGGCCTTCTGGCCTCTGTGATAATGTCTAGGACCTGTTTGCTTAGCAGGTGCCCCTTGCTTGCCTTTAGAGAATTAGCCATGCTGATAGTTTGAGAGTCTGAAAGTCTGGGTGAAGCACCCTCCCCCACTTGAGTCAAGATGTCTGGGATCAGGGGAAACTCCCTGGGAGGCTGTGATGTCAGGCTGTGCAGCAAGGGGTACCAATGCTATCTGGGCCAATCTGGAGCAATGAGGACGGCCTCTGGTCCCTCCTCCCTTACCTTGATCAGTACCTTGGGAATAAGAGGCAGAGGAGAGAATGCATACATGAAGAGGAGTTCCAAAGGAAGGTCAAGGCATCCACCTTCAATGCTAGGTAGTGATACTCCCAGGTACAGAATTTCTTTAGCTGGTGGATGAGGTGCAAAGCAAAGAGATCCATCTCTAGATTTCCCCACTCCCGAGTGACTTGCCAAAAGATTTTTTTATGGCGCTGCCATACGTGGGGGTCCAGTAAGTTTCTGCTTAAGTGGTCTTCCAGGGTATTGTTGATCCCTGGTAGGTATTGGGCTACTAGGTGTAATCCCATGGAGGAGGCAGTCAGCCAGGGGTTCATGGCTAGCCTCCACAAAGGGTAAGATTGGGACACTCCCTGTTTGTTGATATACCACATTACTGTGGTGTTGTCTGCTTTAATAAGGAGAACCCCTAGCCTAAGATAGGGTTGGAAGGATGTCAGAGCCTTTTGTACTGCCATCATTTCCTTCTGGTTAATATGCAAGGGAAGATGCTTGGCATCCCAAAGACCTTGGGTGCACCTGCCTGCTAGGTGGGCACCCCAAGCAAAGTCTGAGTTGTCGGTGGTGATGGTCTGCCAGGTAGGGTGGAGGATGAAGGGGAGACTCTTGTTCTTGGCACAGACCCCTGCCCTCCAGAGAAACTCGGCCCTTATACAGGGGATCAAAGGGAAAGAGGTCTCTAGAGGCTGTTTGAGTGTTGAGTGTTGACACCAAAGGTTCTTTAGATACCACTGAAGCTTCCTCATGTGAAGCCTGACCAGAGGAATTAGAAGGATGCAAGATGCCATGTACCCCAAGGTTTGCAGGAACTTCCTCGCCAAGAGGTGACTTTTGGATGCCAGCTGGGTAAAGGAGAGAGGCAGGAAGCTCTGCTTTTCTGGGGACAGGAAGGCCATTTGGGATGCTGTGTCCAGCAGTACCCCCAAGAAAATGATCCTCCTGGAGAGAGTTTGCTTTGATTTCTTCTCGTTGATGGTGAGCACCAAGGAAGTTAGGAGGGTTTTGACAAAGTGGAGGCCCTGGAGCAGCTTTTCTTTACACTCTGCTTGAATGAGGCAGTCATCCAGATAAGGGTAAATCTGTATATTTCTCTGTCTGCAAAATGCTATGGCTGGGGCCAAACATTTGGTGAATACCCTGGGAGCAGTAGATAAGCCAAAGGGAAGCACAGAGAACTGAAAGTGTTGTGAACCTGCCCTGAAGCGCAGGAATTGCCTGCAGGATTCCCTTATGGAGATGTGGAGGTAGGCATCTTTGAGGTCTAGGGTCACTAACCAGGCATTTTTTGTCAGCATAGGCAGCAGCTGCTGCAAGGTTAGCATTTTGAATTTGGGGACCACCAGGGAGGTGTTCAGAATGGATAAATCCAGGATGGGGCGCCAAGTGCCCCCTTTCTGGGAACAAGGAATAGCCTGGAATAAAAGCCTTTGCCTGTTTGATCTGCAGGAAAAGTTTCTACTGCCCCCTGGGGTATGAGAATTTGGACTTGTTTTAATGCCTCTGCTCACTTATTTGGAGGTAAGTCTGGGTACCCTCTGGGAATTTGGAGTTCGTTGAAAGTGAATTTGTATCCCTGAAAAATGATCTTTAAGACCCATTGGTTCTTTGTTACAGATGGCCGATTTTCTTTTCAGAGGGACAGCCTTCCTCTTAGCTTTTTGTGGGTGAAAGGAGGGCGGGGGGGGAGTGGGAGTTATTGAGAGTTTTTGCCATAGAGGGATGGCTTAGAACTCCCTTCCTTAGGGGCAGAAGTGGTCTACTGTTTGGTCCTCTGCTGTCCCTGGGATAGGGACCTGGGTGGCCTGTCCCTGTGGGGCTTACCTTGCCCCTGTCTGCTAGGTGTAGGAAAAGACCAGTGCTTAGAGGGAAAATTCCTGCTGAATCTACGAGGTTGAACCTAAAGAAATCTTTTACTGTTTGCATAGGATTTTGCTTAGTCTTCCATCTTTTTTAAGCACCTCTTCTGCTTTTTCTCCAAACAAGCGGTCTTTATCCAAGGGTGCATCAATTAATTTAGACATGACATGATCAGGGAGAGGTTGTTCCTTCAACCATGCATATCTCCTAATGACAGATCCAGACACTGCTGCCCTGCTAGTGGATTCTAGTGCATCATATGCACAGTGTAAAGAGTGCTTTGCCACTTGACAAGTGGAGTGCAGTAAATCTGCCAACTCTTTAGAATTGGCACAGTCAGGAAAGGTAGAAATCTTTTGCTTTAATAGTTCCAAAGTGTGTTGTTGATATTTTAATGTATGGAACTGACAGTTGAGTGCTCTGATAGCTAAGTTGCAGAGGTATACATTTTTTACCCCATCTGTCCAGAGCTCTGACATCCTTGTCAGAGGGAGTAGGACTCTTTGCAGAACTAGCCCTAGCTCTTTTAGGTCCCTGTGTAATGACCTCCAGGTCTGCAGCAGGATTTTTGTACAGGTATTTGTGAGAATCTGGCATTCTGTAATATGTGTCAGATTTAGTGGGAGCAGGTGGGTGTGCATTGGGGGTAGGCTGGATTCATGGAAAACTTCATCCACCACTTCTAAGATGGAGGGGTGGCCAGGGGGTCTGTGCTGGGACAGGTCTAGAAACTCTTCTTTCTTTTTAGGACTGAGAAGTCTTGAGATTCCCAGTGTGTGTGTTTGTGTAGGGAAAGGGTAAGGAAAGGTTTCCACAATGGATGGGGGAGTCTTTTGGTGGAGACAGATCTGCTGAATCTCCTCTCTTATATAAACCAGGGGTTGTTGTTGTCTCTTCAAAATATCCAAACAAAATCCAAAATATGCTCTGTCTCATCATTAGTTTAGGAGAAGGGTGTCTTTTCCTTTTAGAAGTTGTGGTCTGACTGCCCCTGATAAGGGAGATAAGATCCTCCGCCATCTTAAGCATTTGGGCTTGGGGTGGTATAGCAGGAGCAAGATGGTGGCTAGAGGTAGATTTTCTAGGAATGGCCTGGCATCTAGGCCTAAAAGTATCCACTGGTCTGAGAGAAATGATAGTCAGGAGAGAAGACATCAGTTTTTGCCTAGAATCGGTAATGCGAGAGGCCTCCTAGGAAGCCGGTGCCTGTGTCTCGGCTCCGGATCCAACCGAGGTAGAGACAACCAAAGGCTCGGAAGACGTGCAGCATACCAGACTCTGAAAGGGTCTCTGTAGAGGCCTGTGTAGATATCATATTGGTATTACGGGTTGCAAAAGTGCCTCACTGAATTCCAGAGAAGTGACGACCTGCTTAGCGGTAGAGTCGTCGGAAGGCTTAGCCTTTGTGTGTTGTCTGTCCCTATCTTTATCCCTACATTTTTTGGAATGTCTATAGATTGTTGACTGACAGACATTTGGAAGATGGAGGATAAAAATAGCTGTCTACAAAAAGAGCTCTACGACCAATGGTTCTCATGTTAAAGACGGCACAGGATTGGCAATGGGGGACGTCATGGTCTGGGCCTAAATAAGTGACGCAGTTAGAATGGAAGTCTCAGTGTGGGATCTGCTTTCCACAGGCGAGATGACTGTTAACTTTTTCGGACATTGGTTAGTGCAAGAAAAAAGGATCCCCAATGGGGTACTTAGCTTTAGACATTTTCAGCTGTGATCCGAGTTATGGTATTGGCCAACTGGCACACTTGTGAAACTGCTTCTGTTACGGGCTCCACAGCAAGAAAGACTGATGTAATGGTGTCAGTTGCCTTGCTTTATAGTACTGATGACCTGACTGGCAGCTAAGGCATAAAAACATTGACTCTGGTATTCAGGCCGGCTGAGGGCTACCACAGCAGGGATAACCCACAGGTGATGACTACAACAGTGAAACATGAAGAACATCAAATTGTTCATACCCCAACAAGAGGAACAAACATTCTAGAGCTGATCCTCACCAACATGTCAAATATATGTACTGCTGTAACTGTTGGACCCTCAATAGTTAAAACTGACCACAAATCAGTCACCTTTGAACTAACACTAACACCAGAATGCACAAAGGGTGAAATCAGACTAAAAAACTTGAAGGCAAACTAACCCTCCTAGGTGAAGGTATAACTGCATTCCAAATCCCACCCCAAGCTGGAAGTGGTAACTAAGCCAAAGCTTACACTAAAGCCCTGTACAATCACTTGCATAAGTATATAAATTTGGCTGTACTGGAAAGAATCAAAGTCAGAGCCCCAAGAAAAACAAGCTGCCATGGTGGACATCCAGCATCAACAAAATTTACAGTAAATGCAAAAAGTTGCTGTTCAAGAAAACAAAGGCAAGACCCCAATAATGGAAAAGCACCCTCCTCAGCCTCAACAGGAAAATAAGACAACTTGTCAAATCTTCTAAGAGCTCCTCTGAGAGAAACCTAGCAAGTACTGCCAAGAATAACCATAAGGCCTTTTACAGCTACGTATGTAACCTGAGATCTGTGGTGGTGCAGTGGTAGCGTTGTTACCTCACAGCAAGAGGTTCCCCCGTTCGATTCTCGGCTGGAGTGCGGGGAGTGCCTTCTGTGTAGAGTCTGTATGTCCTCCCCAAGGTCGAGTAGCATTCCGAAAGACATGCGTAAATGGGCGTGCCTTCGTTGAAGGTTGGCATCGAGCTGGCAACTCGGCACCGTAAAAATCTACTGCCAATCATTAGCACAGTTCAGCTGTGGCAACCTCTAACCGGGAAAAGCCGAAAGACAAACAACAACAGCTACATATGTAACCTAAAGGGTACGACCCAAGCACGTGCAGAACTAGTGGCCAACAGCATCAAACACATTGACCCCACAGAGATAGAAAACCAGTTAGCAGATACATTTGGCATAAATGTCTTTCCCTTATCCGCTCCTAACAACAAACTCTCCCCCAAACTTCCACTCAACTCTACATATCTGAAGAGCAGGTCCTCAATGCCCTGTCCAAGGCAAAAACACAGCCTCTATGGGACCAGATGACATCCCAAGCTGTCTTCTAAACAGGCTAAAACATGAACTAGCATCACCGCTAAGTACCCTTTTCAGTCATAGCCTAACCACAGGCTTTGTTTCTGTGGAATGGAGAACAGCTACAGTTATTCCCCTCCACAAAGGTGGCCTAGCAACAGACCCAGAGAATGAGGATCACCATCTGTCACTCAGTCACAGAGTTTCACAGTTGTGCTAGTCACTGTCAGTGCTTCAACAGGTAGCATACTTGCCTTTGGTACCAAAAAGATAGAAGATCTCTTCCCACATCAGGTAGACTGATTGCTAACACTAAACATGGAGGGGCGCTGCACTCCTGAGTGTTTTCTACTTTAGATGAGAAGCCTAGTAACTATGAACACTTTCTTGGTTTGCCAGCCCACCATTTTTGTGACACAGGCAATTTATTCTTCAAGGGCAGCAGGCACTGAATTTGCAGATGAAGCACTGAAATGCAGTTATTTGCCAACAGTAGCCTCTTCATTAGTTATAGGTCTCTTTAGTGTGGAATTATTCAGATGAATTTTACATTTGCAGAAATTGTACATATTGACTATTATAGGTGGATTATACTGACAGCAGTTTTTGTGGCCTTTTACAGTTAAAATGTTCTGAAAAGGGGTGGCATGTCATTATTGGTTCAAGTATTTTGATTCACTGCTTACTTTTCAATGTTCAAAACTGCAAATTTAAAACTCTCTCTAACAAATGATGTTGTATCAAACAAAAATATAATTAAAAACTATTAGCAAAGTGAATCAATGAACACTTTCATTTATGCATGGTCCTACAACTGTGCCCAGGGGGGTCCATGGTTTACAGACAGCACAAAGTTAAGCAATCTGCCACTGCTGGCCAGATGCATTTTCTGTGAATGCTGGTTTTATTGTAGTTTAAATTATGTGCGTTTCAATGATAGACATTGCTCATGCTCAGTCGTTCTTTCATTGTGAGACTGTATTATTTTGCATGGTAAATGGTTATCAGTGTTTGTGCTATAAAATTTGAAATAAAAGTTTTCAACTAAATCCAAATATCTGTAATCACTATAGAAGTAAAGAAGAAAACAGCATCACACTGACAGGTTTGAACAGTGTTTATGGTAACTGGGGAGACAGTGAGGCAAGTAATGGGACATTGGAAAAGCTGGTGGATTGGGATGTTGCAGGTGGCGGGGCCCTGATCCATTACCTTGCCTAGGACCCCATAATCTAGCTATGAATACAACATAAGGTAGCACAAAAACAAAACACATCTAGATAAGCTTGATAATCTCACAAGGCAGCTCTGACCGCTAGAGTGAATACTAGAAACAGAGTTATCAAAAGAAAACCAAACCAAAGTTCTGAATCAGCAACTGGACTCAACATTTTGATACTGAAAGGGATAAAGAGAATGGAGGCATTTCAGATGAGGATTTCGGCAAACATGGTGCCGAAATATTTACAGATGTGCATCTGAGGTACGGCGGGGGAAAAGCCAGTGCTTAAAAACAAACTCTCACATCAGTCTAATACAAAACAAGTGGCAGGCTGCCATAAAATATCAAAAACAATCTCTACAAAAAGTCTTGAAACCTACCAGTTTGTCAGATTAGTGCTCAGTGAAGGCACTTAAGCTGGCAACACTCTGCATGTGGCCATGTCCAGCTAAGGGTTACTACATATTTTCTTGTGGTGGAAGAGCTATTGGTTATCTAAGCAAATAGATATGACAATAAACTGACACTAGTGTTGAGGAAAAAGAAACTCTGCAGTGCCACAATTAATGGTGCTCCCTGTGTGACTGTGAAAAATGGATTTATAAGTTCAGTGGACAGAACAGTCACTCAATATTTTGTCAAACTAACCTATATTCAAAACCCTTGAAATTAAAGAGGTCATACAGTCAACATTGTTTACAACACAGAGTCAGTCCACAGGTTATAATGACATTTCCAGTACCCAGCATCTTAAGGTACTTCTGGCCTCCAGGAAAGCAAAATGAGTTAGGCCTCAGATGAATATACAGGTGCCCATCTCATCATTAAGGTTTGCCTTACAAGAAGGAAGTGTATCACATTGGTTTATATATTTCACAGATAGAGAAGCACTGAAGAATAAATGTGTCCCACCAGTGTGCCTTATTATTATTGTTATTATTATTATTTTATGGAGATTCAAGACCTCAGTTTGAGTTTTTGTCAAGACAGTTATTCTGTGGAGGTGTAGTACATCAAGAGTTGGGTCCTTATCAGCAAACATTAATTACCATGCAAAAGTCTATAAAAGACATAGGGATCTATGTTTGGTTACCAAAAAGAAATAGCATCGAACAGCTAAATAACGAATGAAAAACATCTAAAACTAAGTTACCGAACACAGCTTTTTCCAAAAAAAAAAATCATTGAATGGCCATAGTTGGCCAACACTGCAAACATAATCAACCAAGGTGGGGGCTTAGTCCCCACACCCCAACTATACATACCAAGCCCAAGATTTCACTACAGTTGGGAAAAGGGCAAAGTTAAAAATTAAAAAAAAGTCTTCCTTTGCTTACCTTGCGCATTGTGGTACTTCCTGTTTTTTGGCCAACTATGGCCATGCGATTTTTTTTTTCCAGAAAAAGCTGTGTTTGGTTAACTTATATTTTAGATGTTTCTCATTTGATATTTAGCTGTTCGATGCTACTTCTTTTCGGTAGCTGAACATAGACCCAAGACACAGCATGGGATAAATCTTCAAATTTGTCTTGGTAGGTCAATGTTTTTAGTCTGGTGACATTTTAGTTAGCATGCTCTGGGGTCTTTCAATCTGAATGAAGTATTTGGATAGGTAAGTACTAAAAGGTGCATTACATTTTACAATTGGTCAGATCAGGGTAGAGTATAGACAAATGATAAATTTTCATCTGGATGAAAAACCTTTAGCTATTAATTGGGCAAGGTAGAAGGATTTCCTGACTGTTGTTGCTAAGTGCTGATCAAAGGATACACAGTTTTCTATAATGGTACCAATATCTCTAGTAATCACATCAGCATGGACTGGGGTGCTGTCTATACTGTGTGCTGCTGTCAGGATTTGTTTACCAAAGGTAACAATGCTACACTTACCTGTATTTAATGTAAGCCCATTCCTAATACACAATTTAACAGTATGGTTAAACCCTTACTGTAGTTGAAAGGTATTGGATGCTGAGTGAATGAATGACAATACTATGTCTGTAGTTGCTGGTAAATTTAATAAGCCATATGGAAAAACGTATTGTAAATGACAACTTCATAAGACTGAGAAGGAGTCTGTAGCAGAGATATTTCAAAAGCTTTATTGAGGAAGGATGGAGAATAATGCTGTCATTTATTTCAGCCAGGTGTTGTGGCAGAGGAAGGCAGCCAGAGCAAACAGATTTGGGTTACTGGATTTGAAAAGTAGAATCCTTCATGAGCAACACCTTAGATGATGAATTTTAGCTAAATGACCGACATTTCTTACTTCATAGGATCATATGAGGTTACTAGGCTATCAACCCTAGGGCACTTACAAGCCTAGCCAATTTCAACCCTTGTTCCCAGGGGTGTCTGTTTCAAGTAGACACTAAAATCACCACCTACTGCCCCTCTCCAAGAGGGATACAGGTGGAACACCTTCGGGGTGAATTTCTGGTTACCTGAACATGATGCATTTATTCTAAAGCTGGAATGTTGAAAAAGTGTTTGACCTTATAGAAACATAGTCATTCCTACTGACAGCAGCACAGTCAGGGTGGTTGAGGAAGGTATCAGCCACTCTGGTCACAAGACATTAGGGGGCAAAATGGCAAATGCCAATCTCTTGTGTTAGTGCAGTTCCATACCAGTTTTTCTAAATGCTGGTGCAGAAATTAATTATTATGCTGTGAGGAAATCAGGACTGAAGAGCTTGCATCAAGGCTTCATGTGTGGTACAACTTGTAGCAAGCTACTTGCTACAAATGTAGAAAGCAGTTTGCTAAAGTTTTTAAACATAAGAAACATTTTTTTAGAGCTGCAGAGTTGAGAGAGTTGCATAAACAGACCTGAAGCTCCTTAGTTGAGACACGCCAGACAAAGGATTGGACAGGAATAGATCTTTATCTCTCTGCCTAAAGTCACAGTATACAAAATGCCGTGCATTAATAGTAATGCTTGAAAGGAAAGAAAAGACTTCCATAATTCCACAATAACATTGAGGCCTTTGGATTCTGATATGAAACTGATCCTTGTGGTGTTCCTGGTATATCCAATGTAGTTGGAGAGCATCAAGATTCAAAATGACAGTATTTATTTATTCATTTGTTAACCACGTAAGCCCACTGGACACACATGTCCTTTTCAGGGGTGACCCTGGAACACTGTCTGGCTAAGTGACTTCAGAGTCGTACAGCAGAGAAATGGAGGTGGAAGAATGGTTGAGAGAAAAGTGGAAAGAACTATTTTTTTTGTATTTATTTATTTTGTAATGGCTGGATGAATTAAAGAGGAAATAGCAAGGAAATGTAAGGTGTGGAGCGAGAAGTGACCTCAGTAAATTTGGAAGTAGTACATGAATTTACAGGAGGCTGGAGCTTGCATTCAGGCAGGAGCAAGAGGTTGCCAGGCCTATTGATGTAATGCTGTGATAAGATGGGAGAAAATGTAAGAAGAGAAGGAGGAGAGAGTGACATTTTGAATCATCTTTCGGTGTTATATGCAGTAGTATGACATATCTGAACTGTGTCTATGCCTATAATGTATGACTGAGTTTTTTTTATACTTATTTGGGCATCTTTTTCCTTTTCCTTTATGACACAGGTTGACTGTATCATGTTGTTGTGTACTACAAACAGAGGCAAACAAAGATGGGGTGAAGTGGGCAGATACCCTGGGTGCAATTAGTGACCATAAGAATCATTCAGATATAAATGCCAATACTGTATTTGTGGCCACAGCTGAAGTGCTTGTTATACTTGCAGAAAGTGTTTTATTACAGTTTTATAGCAAAAGAGCTTTTTCTCTTTGGTTCTCAACTCTGGGAAGACTTCTTTTAGTCCTCAAGGGAGCACCAGAACAGGAACTGTACAGGTCGCCAGATGACTTAGCTACAGCTCTGACTCTAGATGTGGAACTAAATGTAACTTTAAAAAAATACCTAGCAAAAAAATACAACACTTTTTGTCAACACAGCCTGTGTGTAAAAAAGATGAAAAGACAAAATCTATTTTTAGATACATATCCAGAAGTCCTTTGCAATGTTATATCAGCTGCTACTGTAGGCATACCCTGGGATACATTAATACCTACACTAAGTGTACACTGCTCTAAGTAAAAAGACAACACAAGCATAACTCATTCCTTCTTTCTCCTAATTTTACTTTTATTACTGATTTTCTTGCAGCCTTAAATATCAAGGGGGATTTATAGAAGTTTGCAGAAACAGTAGACTACATGTACATTTAGTGTAATCTTTCTAGCGACTAGAAAGCACAAAAAAATGTGGTAGGGATGTTCTTGAATACAGATCATGTACACAGTGTATGTGTTAATAAATTTGGCCCATAGAGTACTTGTGCAAAAAGAAAAAAAGGGGGTGGGGGGACAGATTCCTACCTACTGCATGATATACTAGAGAGGTGAGCATCTGGATCTATATTATATGCTAGAAGAGTCTTTTCTTTGAACACATAAAGACCGACACGTAAAGAGGGAAAGCTGTAAACTGCAAATGGCCACTTCCGTGAACTTTTTCCTAGGCCGTAAACATGAAAACAAACTTTAAAACCCTAATCAAGTGGGGGGCTGTGCCCCCACACCCCACCTAAATAAATATACCCACTCCAAGATCGCTCAATGGAGTAAAGGGCAATTAACAATAATGGCCAAGCAAATTTTTTCACAGAGAAAAAATTCAAGGAAGTGGCTGTTCGTGGTTTCCAGCATTTGCTCTTTACATGTCAGCATTTAAGTGTTTGACTAACAGACTCTTTGAGCTTTTAATATATACTCGAGCATGTAATAGCACTTTGGATTATGTGGTGCTAATGTTCATAAACTGCTTTCCAAATGCTTATTATCAGAGTTGGAGGAGCTATTTTCCACAAATGTTAATTAATTGTGAAATATTTTATTTATTTTATTTATTTATTTATTTATTTAAATTTGTTGACCGGGAGTGTCCGACTGGACGTGGGTCCATTTTCAGTGGAGGCCCGGGGAGAAAAGCTCCACAGTAAAATAAACAGACAGTAGTTACATTGGATTACATAGCGATTAACAATTTAACATAGAAATTACTTACAACATATTTACAGATGAAGAACATAGTACATCAGTAGACAACTAGAATCTTTATCTGTGAAGTACATACCAGGCATTAACAAATGTAACAATGAGAAGTTCCTGCTGTATAATAAGTACTAGGCTTATGAGCATCTGAGCTTGCTATCATCAAGGTAGTTAGTGGAGGTGAAAGAAAGGTAGTAGTTGGATGGGGTGGATGATATTAGAGTGGGAGTTGCAAGGGCATAGCCAGCATGTTTTTAGGTGCGCTTTTAATAAAATTTTGAAGTTGGTGCGTGATGGTACAGAGGTAATTCTGGGTGGGAGCGAGTTCCATAATTTGGCTATGGCACAAAAGAATAGTGCTTCACCAGCAGAGTTATTGGCTTTAGTGATCTGCAAGTGATTTTTGTTGCTGGATCTTAGTGGTCTGGTGGTGCGATAGGGTTGGAGTAGATTCTGGAGGGATGGGACATTTAGTGGATGGTTTACTAGTTTGTGGGCGAGTGAGAGTTGATACCACTGAAGGAGGTGAGGGAGTTAAAGCCAGCCCAGTTCATCAAGTGAGAGACAGTGGTGACTACGGTAGGATGCCCCTGTGGCGAATTTGACGATTTTGTTGTAGCAGGTCTCTACCTTGTTTAGATCACATTGCCTTAGGTTGGTATATACTGGAGAGGCATAAAGTAGGGTGGAGATAAGGTGGGAATTTGCTACTGAAATCTTTGCTGCTTTGGTGAGAAATTGTTTATTTCTGTATAATGCTCCTAGTTTTTTGTGGACTTTTTTTATGGTCATGGATATGTGAATGTCAAATTTTAGTTTATTGTCTATGTCCACTCCTAGCAATTTGGTGTGTTCAGTTGGGTATATAGTGGTGTTGTCTTTTGCTGTGATGTTAAAGTGAGAGTTGTTTTGAGTATGTTTGGTGGGTTGGAAGATGAGTAGTTTAGTTTTGTTTGGGTTGAGTATTAATTGGGCATCGGATAACCATGTTTCAACAGAGGAAAAGGCTTCCTGAGTGACTTTTTGCAGTTTGGGTAGGGACTGGGCTGAGCAGATGATGGTTGAGTCATCTGCGTATTGGATGAGTGTGCCATGTTTGGTGGCAGAGGCTAGATTATTGGTGTAAACAGAGAAAAGTAGGGGTCCAAGGATGGATCCTTGGGGAACCCCTGCGGAGACAGGTAGTTGGGGAGATATGTCATTCTGCCATACAACGGATTGTTGGCGGTCAGACAGGTAACTCTGAAACCAGTTGGTGACTGATTGTGAGAAGGATAGGTTATTGAGGACAGAGATAAGTTGTTTGTGTTGGACCATGTCAAATGCTTTAGATAGGTCTAGGATAGTAGCAGAGGAGAGATAGCCCTTGTTTTTATGCTGAAGGATAGTGTTAGTAAAGGAGAGTAAGGCAGTGGTGGTGCTATGGTTTGGTCGGAAACCATGCTGAGTACTGGAAAGGAGGTTGTTAGTAAGGAGGTAGTCTGAGACCTGAGAGTGTATGCATCTCTCTAGTATTTTGGAGAGTGGAGAGAGAGAATAGCTATGGGGCGGTAATTGGTTACTTCTGCATAGGGTCCGCCTTTGTGGAGGGGAATTATATGTGTGACTTTCCACAATGTGGGAACGTAACTTTCTGACAGAGATCAGTTAATCAAGATGGATACTGGGTAGGCCAGAGCATCAGCTGCAATTTGTAGGTATTCACTTGGGAGGTTGTCTGCTGCTAATTTGGTGGGTTTAAGTTAGATAGGTACAGGAGAAAAAGAGAAGGCAGTGAGGAGATTACTAGTTGAAGGTGTGGGTTGGAGGGGAGGGGGGGTTGTGTTGTTTAGCTAGTGATAGTATGGTTTGGGTGAAGTGTGTGTTGAATGAGGTAGCAATATTTTCTGAGGAGTGAGGGATGTTAGGAGGAGGGGTACTGACTTTACCTGGGTGGAGGATGGAGTTTATGGAGGACCAGAATTGTTTGGGGCTGTGTTGTGAGGAGTCTAGGGCAGACTGGTAGTATTGGAATTTGTCCTGTTTTATTAGCTTTTTGACTCTATTGCGTAGTTCTAGGAATGTTTGTCTAGCTGCGGGGGTTTTGGTTTTGCACCAGTGCTCCCAGGCTTTATCCCTGTTTTTCATTTCTGACTTAGTGGTTTTCTGTAGCCATGGGGAGGGTTGTGCTTTGGTTCTGGAAAATCTTATGGAGGCATGGTAATTAAGGATGTTCAGGAAGGTATTATTAAAAAATTCAACTGCATCATCTAGACTGAGGTACTTTAGAGCATGCCAGTTACATTCTTTGAGGGATGAGATGAATGTGAGTGGGTTAAAGTTTATTTTTTTTACGTATTTGACGATAGATGACAGGTTTAGCTTGGTACAGGTATTTTTTGAGTAGGAAATAGTTTTATGCTAGATGCAAAACATTTTCAACTGGCTTTGGACAGGTACAGCAAGAATACCTGTGTGATGACCGTGCCCTGGCCCAGCAATCAAGGAGTCTCAATCCTCACCACTAACACCAGGGAGATCATCTTCTAGAAGAGAAAAGGATAACTAATACACACAGTAAAGTCCAATTCCCCTTAAGTGCACACAGAGATCACAGTCAGTCTGGGGCTGGTTGCTCCCTTGCTCACCAGGTCCCCAATAAGACTCCCCACTGGCACAGCTATAGGGTCCAGGTCTCAGCCTAACTGAGCAAGCTAAAACCTCCAGTACCCTCTCTGTCCAACCAGTGCTTTGTGTCCCTACCAAGTAGCTGACACACCACACACACACATTTTGAGAGGAGTATTTATACAACTTCACAGAGACTCCTGGGAAAGGCTGACACAGATTCTACAACCGTGTCCCTTTACCCAGACTATACAGTAGTAATTACTGCCACCACCTAATTAATAATATCAGCTACTAAAAGGCCCTTAAAAGGGTGTCCAATTATTACTGTGCAATATTAATATCCAATGGTAGTATGACTAACAGTCAAGGCTTACTTTAGAGTGGCCTATTACAATAACCTCCAAAAATATGCAAAGTACTCTAGAGCTTTTCTCTACACAAATCAGCCACAGGTAGAAGGGTTTAAAAATATTTAATAATAAATAATTAAAACACAAGACAAAATTACTACACCATAGAGATATCTAAGAGTTCAGAGATCACACAGACACTTAAAATAATACAGTAAGACAGGTCTGACTTCAAAAAAAATACCTAATTAATCTTTACTAGCTTTAAACTATTCCTACAAGAAATCACAGTGCTAAAACTTACATGTGAGCATAAGGCAGAGTGCTGATAAGTTAGATGTCCAAAGTCAAAATGCCTCCAAGTCTCTTGTGAGAAATAGTATTTAAACATTACTAACAAACATGTCTCTAGGGTCCTCCTAAATTACAACATTTTTGACACTTAGGTTTTCCCAGTATTCATATTGCATCATCTTAACACCTAGTCTGAGTTCTCAGGCCACAAACTGCATTATTTAGCAATCTAACACCTGCTCAGAACTTACAACAATACAAGGCATTTCACACGTATATTCTAACAGAAACTAGAGCAATAAACCACCTTCCACATCTAAATTCTGATCATAAACTTTAGCCTTAAAACAACGGGCATGATACCTTCATCCAGCCACACTGAAGCCGAATTGCAAAACATTAAAGAGATTCATAAGATCTTTTCAACTTAAAACGACACATTTGAAATACTTGGATGGTTTTCCTTACAGCAGATGGCAATGTTGCAACAATCTTGAAGTTCACATTTTACATCGTTTTCTTACATTTAAAAACACAAGCCTGTATTTTACATTTATTTATACAATTGATAGAATTATGTATCAAATTCTATTTGACTAGGCTGGCAGCCTTCGCCCATCTCTCCCCAATCGTCATCCCCCAGGGAAACTCAGGCAAGTTTTTCAAGTGCCCCTTGAAAAACATCGCTTGAGAGTGTCAGGTCTATCTGGGTGTACCTCAACCCATTCCCTGTCTTGAGAGCCCATCTGCATTGGCATTGCTACTCCCACTGCGGTGCTGCACTGACATATCATATGCTTGCAACCCCAGACTCCAACTTAGCAACTTGGCATTTTGCTGACTGGCTCTGTTTAACCATGCTAGAGGGTTGTGATCTGTCATCACAGTGAATTTTCTTCCATACAGATAAGGCTGAAGTTTCTGTGGTGCCCACACTATGGCTAGACATTCCTTTTCTATGGCTGCATACCATTCCTACCTGGGTTGGAGCCTACGACTGAGATAAACCACTGGGTGCTCTTCTCCTTCTGAAGAAATCTGGCTAAGTACAGCCCCCACCCCACAGTTTGAAGCATCCACCTGCACAACAAATTCTTTGGTATAGTTTGGAATGGCTAACACAGGGGATCCTCCCAAAGCTTCCTTATGCTTCTGAAATGCCTGCTCACATGCTGGAGTCCACACTACCTTACCTGGCCTGTTCTTTCTCGACAGGTCTGTCAGGGGAGCAGCTATGTTACTATAACTGGGAACGAACTTTCTGCAGTACCCTGCTGTTCCCAAAAATGCCCTCACCTGCTTTTCGGTAACAGGTGCAGGCCATGCCTGAATAGCTTCCACTTTGGCAGGTTCTGGCCTTATCTTACCACTCCCCACTCTATATCCTAGTTAGGAGACCTCTGCCATACCCACCGGACATTTGCTCGGCTTAATGGTCAACCCTGCCCTCTGTATCTCCCCAATACCTCCCTAACATGCTGAAGGTGCTTTTGCCAGGAATGGTTGTAGATGGCAATATCATCCATGTAAGCAAGGGCAAACCCTCCTGCTCCTGCTACGATATGATGTACCAGCCTCTGGAAAGTCACTGGGGCATTCTTCATCCCAAAGGGCATCTTTGTGAACTCATACAACCCAAAAGGAATCACAAAGGCTGACTTGTCTCTAGCACTGGAAGTCAAGGGCACCTGCCAGTAATCTTTGGTAAGATCAATGGTTGTAAAATACTTAGCCCCACCCAGCTGCTCTTGGGCCTCATCTGTCCTAGGCATGGAGTTAGCATCTGCCTCTGTGTGACTATTTAATTTCCTGTAATCTACACAGAACCTGGTGCTGCCATCCTTCTTTGGCACCAACACTATTGGTGAAGCCCAGGGACTGTTGGACTCTTGAATCACCCCTAGTTTCAACATCTCCTGTACCTCCTCCCTCAGAGTCTGTTTGACTCTTTCAGGCACCCTATAAGGGGCCTGCCTGATAGACCTTTGAGGTCCTGTATCCACCTGGTGCTGCACCAGGTGGGTGCTCCATGGTTTCCCGTGAACATACCCCCAAACTCCTGCAACACTGCTTGGATGTCTCGAACCTGGGTAGGAGATAGCTGCTGGGACATTGCTACCCCTTCCACCAAGGTGTCAGCCCGAGCCTCACTGAGGAGATCAGTCACAAGATCTCTCTCAGATTCCTTCTGCAATCCACTGCAAATGCTCAGCACAAGGGCCTCCCTGTCATGGTAAGGTTTCATCATGTTAACATGGTACAATTTGTGCCCCTGCCATCTGCCTAGCACTTCCACCATGTAGTTAACATCACTTACCTTTCTTACCACCTTGTAAGGTCCCTCCCAAGCTGCCTGCAACTTCCTGTCATACCACACCTTTTTCTATTGTTGGGCTTCTGCCAGGTTCTCCTGGGTCAGGCCCATGAGTTCCCTGAGCTTTGTCCTGAGGTTCAGGACATATGCCACAACAGACTCCATGTGAGACTCACACTCACCTTCCCACTCATCTCGAATTAAATCTAGAGGTCCCCTCATCCTATGCCCATACAGCGACTCAAAGGGTGAAAAACCTGTGGATTCCTGGGGAACCTCTCTGTAAGCAAACAACAGATGGGGCAAATATTTGTCCCACTCCCTCTTAAACTGATCTGCAAATGCCCGTAGCATGGACTTGACTGTAGAGTTTAACCTCTCAACAAGACCATTAGTCTGGGGATGGGAGGGGGTGGTCTTCATGTGCTTCACCCCACAGGACTTCCACATACAAGCCAGCAGGTCTGACATAAAATTGGCACCTCTGTCAGACAGTATTTCCTTTGGGAAACCTACCCTGCTGAAAATCTCTAGCAAAGCATTTGCCACTTTCTCGGCCTCAATGGAGGACAAAGCCACTGCCTCAGGGTATTGTGTAGCATAATCTACAATCACTAGGATATACCTTTTCCCTGTGGAACTTGGGGTACTCAGAGGACGCACAATATCCATAGCTACCCTCTGAAATGGCTCCTCAATCACAGGCAAAGGCATCAAAAGATCTCTCAACTTGTCTCCTCTGCCTTGTCTACCTTTTGGCACTGCTCACAGGTCCTGCAGTGCCCTGTTACATCTCTGGAAATTCCAGGCCAATAGAAGTTTTGCATAATACGCCTCTTTGTATGTTTTATGCTCATATGACCTGCAAAGGGAATATCATGGGCTATGGCTAGAAGTGTCAGACAGTAAGCACTAGCAACTGCTGTACTCTCTCTCACCTTCTAGCCCTCCTTCAGGGGTCCAACTCTCTGTACAGTAGCCCTCTGTTCCAGTATACAGATTCCCCCTTCCCTTTAGAATCAGGTGCCTCCCTAGCTACCTGCCTCAGGCCTTGCAATGTAGGGTCTGAAAGCTGAGCCTGTCTCAAGTCTCTCATTGTAACCCTTCCCAGCTCCCCTTCCACAGGACTTCTGGCATCCTCTGACAGCGGTGCCTCACTGTCAGCCTGGGTACTACTACTCACCTCTACCTTTGCAGTTACCCTGTCCAAGGGAACATCAGAACCCACAAGCAGCTGTGGCTCACATTCAGTCTCACTGCTACAGTGTAGCTCACTCCCTGAAGTAACCACCTCAGCAGTCTTGGCTGCAAGTATGCAGTCTGTCTGGGTCTATCCCAGGCTACCAGACCCACATGCTTGTCTCCTAGCCTGACTGCATATAACTGCATAAGTACATAGTACTGCCTCATCCAAATCCTTCCCTCTCAGGCCATCTGCAGGATGGTAGTTCCATACCCCTGTTGTCTCAAGACAACCTACTGTTGGCATTTTGTCTTTACCACTTACTGGCTCCCTCACCTTTGGTTCCCACCTTGCCTCCATGGACATCTGTATGCCACATGGCCCCACTGGTTGATTTCAAAACATTTAACCCTAGCTCCTGGACATGTACCTGGACTAGTGGCTTCTGTTGGGGAAGTCTGTGCTGCCCACCATGGGTTCCTTTAGTCCCATAAGCAGTACTGGAGGTCCATTTCCTGTGCAGGGCTGCCCTGCTTGCTAGGTATAGATCTCCCTTCTTCCCCAACTCCTCTGAAGTAGCACACTGTTTATCAGCTAACCAGATCCTCATGTCCTTAGGCAAAGTGCTAAGGGCTTGTTCCCTTACCAAAAGTTCTGCCAGCCCTTCAAAAGTGGTGACCTGACATCCACTCACCCAGCTTTGAAAATAAGTGCTAAGGGCTTGTTCCCTTACCAAAAGGTCTGCCAGCCCTTCAAAAGTGGTGACCTGACATCCACTCACCCAGCTATGAAAATAAGTGCTCAGTTCAACAACATATTCACATACATTTTCATCTGCCTTGCATCTATGCTCACGAAACTTTTTTCTATACATTTCAGGTGTTAGCTTAAAACATTCGAACAAATGTCTTTTTACAGCAGTATAATCAAAACAGTCAGTGTCATGCATTTTTGCTAAAGGAGTTACAGCTTTACCATGGAGTAAGGGGGTCAGAAACCGTACCCCAGAGCATTTGGTCAACTTCATACTGTTTACATACCCACTCAAACATATGAATGAAGCTATCAAAATTATCCCCCTCTTTAAACTGTGGAAGCAATTTACTGACCTTTTGTGCTTCTGGGGTCCAGTTACTCCCTTCCCCATTACCTCCATGACTCTGGCGAAGAGTCAGCATTTCCCTCTCATGCCTCCTCTGCCATTCATTTTCCTCAGCTTGTGGATTCCTCATTTTCTTGGCTGCTTCTAGTTCCATACGCCTGGCCTCCAACTCAAGACTCTTTAGCTCCAGCTGGATTTTTAAGTCCACTGCAGAAAGGTTGAGCTGTCCATTCTCCAAGGATATTGTATCTCCACTGTCAGTCTGATTGTCTTCCAGGCTGCTGTTCTCTGTTGCAGCTGTAACCAAGCCTGCAATCAGGTCTGCTTTAGTCAGGTTTCTATGCACCAGTCCCCTAGCCTGGCACATCTCCGCCAGTTGGCTCCTTGTCAGCTTTCCATACTCTTCTGCTGACATGCTGCCTGCTCACCCTGACTAACACTAAGCTAACAAAAGAAATAAAACAATTGTGATCTGAACTCTGAGTATACACAGCGTGGATGTTTTACAGTACAAAACACTTTTAGAGATCAATGTACATAAGCTACAGGAATTCGCTCTACCCACACCACTACAAGCCAATTAGTGTGTGAAGAAGATCCCACCACGGCCAAACACTTGTGATGACCATGTCCTGGCCCAGCAATCAAGAAGCCTGAATAATCACCACTAACACCAGGGAGGTCGTCTCATAGAGGAGAAAAGGATAACTAATATACACAGTAAAGTACAATTTCCCTTAAGTGCACACAGAGATCACAGTCAGTCTGGGGTTGGTTGCTCCTTTGCTCACCAGGTCCCCAATGTGACTCCCCCACTGGCACAGCTATAGGGTCCAGGTCTCACCCTAACTGGGCAAGCTAAAACCTCCAGTACCCTCTCTGTCCACCCAGTGCTTCGTGTCCCTGCCAAGTAGCTGACACAACACACACACACACACACACACACACACACACACACTTTGACATGAATATTTATACAACTTCACAGACACTCCTGGGAAAGGATGACACATATTCTCCAACTGTGCCCCTTTACCCAGACTATACAGTAGTAATTACTGCCACCACCCAGTTAATAATATCAGCTACTAAAAGGCCCTTAAAAGGGTGTCCAATTATTACTATGCAATATTAATATCCAATGATAGTATGACTAACAGTCAAGGCTTACTTTAGAGTGGCCTATTACAATAACCTCTATAAATATGCAATGTACTCTAGAGCTTATCTCTACACAAATCAGCCACAGGTATACGGGTTTAAAAATATTTAATAATAAATAATTAAAACACAAGACAAAACTACTACACCACAGAGATATCTAAGAGTTCAGAGATCACACAGAAACGTAAAATAATACAGTAGGAGAGAACTGACTTCTAAGAAAAATACCTAATTAATCTTTACTAGCTTTAACTATTCCTACAAGAAACCACAGTGCTAAAACTTACATGTGAGCATAAGGCAGAGTGCTGATAAGTTAGATGTCCAAAGTCAAAATGCCTCCAGTCTCTTGTGAGAAATAGTATTTAAACATTACTAACAAACATGTCTCTAAGGCCCTCCTAAAATACATCATTTTTGACACTTAGGTTTTCCCAGTATTCATATTGCATAATCTTAACACCTGGTCTGAGTTCTCAGACCACAAACTGCATTATTTAGCAATCTAACACCTGCTCAGAACTTAGAATATACATGTGAAATGCCTTATATTGTAACAGAAACTAGAGCAATAAAACACCTTCCATATCTAAATTCTGATCATAAACTTTAGCCTTAAAACAATGGCCACGAAACCTTCATCCAGCCACACTGGAGCCGAATTGTAAAACATTAAAGAGATTCATAAGATCTTTTCAACTTAAAAAGACACATTTGAAATACTTGGTTTTCCTTAGAGCAGATGGCAATGTTGCAACAATCTTGAAGTTCACATTTTACAGTGTTTTCTTACATTTAAAAACACAAGCCTGTATTTTACATTTATGTATACAGTTGATAGAATTATGTATCAAATTCTATTTGACTAGGATGGCAGCCTTCGCCCATCTCTCCCCAATCGTCACAACCTCTATAAAAAAAGATTTCTCTTTGAAATAATTTTGTAACCTCAAGTTACATCTGGCACAAGGCTGACAGAATTAATTCAAACCTTGAATTCTCCCTTGCATCTTGACTATGAGGTAATGTAGTATTTGACACAGGCATAAAAAAGCAGATGCACTTTGGATAATATTAAAGCAGCAAACCCCCAACTTTCCTCCTTGTCAAACTTGGTATCAGCCCTCTTGCCAGAAAAACTTGATAGAAATGTTGCAGACTATAGATATTGTAAAACCTTCAAATAAACTGCATCTTTTGCAAACAGTGTGACTGCCACTGATCGATGGTGTGAGAAAACAGTAATGTTCATTTAGACTTTGCACCCCTAAATGAGAGACTCTTTTCACTGTGACTGCAAGTTACAAAAAGGAAGACTTTGTTGGTTGTGCATATGCAGTTAACAGCTACTCAGCGATTTTAGTCCATGCTTGTTAGGGAATCAACTACGTATTCTGTAGTGGTATGATGGAAATATTTGGAGGGTGGTGACTGGGAGAAGTAACTTGCCTAATCTGAACATGAGTGAAGAACTATTTCTAGATTTATTGGCTAGTCATGGATTGTCCACAACAAGCACAATGTCATAGCACAAGAAGGCTAATAAAAGCACTTGGTACCACAACATCCTAGGCTAAAGGTCAAATGGGACCAGAGCTCTATCTTGATAAACAAATTCAAATAATTTAATAAAAATGCCATGAAAGAGAAAAATTACCCCTATGTAATGAGCTCCTGTAGCTACTGGCAGCAGGAAAAATCCTTTATGCACAACGTTTCTTCCTGAATTACAACCCTTTTCCAAGACTTCCTTCCTGACAAGAATACATACTACTGTCAATGGAAACTAAACATATAAATCATCACTATAAGTATTAGCCAAAGAGAACTGAAATCACAGGGTAGTGATCACTATATACATAAACTTAAAATTCTGCTTCATGTGGAAAATGAAAGCAGCTGTGCCGAACCTTACAATGAAACAGCACATTTTCTTTCATAAGGAATGCAATAAATATGAGTTGTCAAAATAACTACCACGACAAAAGATTAATCACATGTTTGTCCATGCATGATTTGGCTAGTTGAAAGAAGTCCATTAACTGAGAATATTTACTTGGCTATCCATACAGATAAGAATAGATAAGGACTCCATGATTACTCCTTATGGATGCTATTGGAAAACTCATTACTTGCACCTTTGGTTTCTAGGCATTTTAAACTAAAACCAGAGATATGTACAATGACTGCATGCATGTAAATCTACTAAAGACATTTGCGTCTATACAGACATGAATATTTCACTGTATGTCAGAAGCACTGATTTACTCTAATTAATTCATTCAATCTGTTAGGATGTGCGCCACAATAATGGCACAAATTTAGTAAATTTTGTAATATTTTACCCTTGCTTGTATGGCTTGGGTAATGGATATAGGTTTCTTATAAAAAACTTAGCTGGTTAACAAGTAAACTAACATTAAAAAAAAATAAACTGATAAAATCATGGAAAGGGCGCAAAAGATGTCATCTATTTTCCTGAGCAGGTTTTTACTTCTTAAGCAATTTAAAAGCTTAACTTCTAAAAACAGATATTGGGCTTCTGTTTGCAGTGTCACATGATACACCACCATTATCTAAACTACTGTTATTAGAGCAATTACGTACTAAAGGCATGCATCTTCAAAGATTTTATTTTATCCTCTGCTTGCTAACTGGGTATGTGAACTAACTGAGTCTTGACTTCTCAACCTCTTGATGCAATTATTCTGGACAAAACCACATTGTAATGGGAGACAAAGACCCAAAATCAGGGACATATTTTAAATATTGCTCTTATTAACTTAGAAAGTTGCAAGAATAACTTATCTTCACATTAGCATGCATTTTCTGACTGAAACTTAAATATCTGTAATTATTTAATGACTTTGCCAGAAAAAACACAAATTGTATGAGAAACAGACCAAAACATGAATTAAAAAATCTGCACATTCTGCAAAATTCTGGAGAGTTGATAGGTATGAAGCCCACAAAAATAAGAGGAAATGCAATATACGTATGTGTGTATATGTATACATATATGTGTGTGTGTGCATATATCTATCTATCTATATATATCTATATATATATCTATATATATATATATATATATATATATATATATATGGATTACCTTCAGTTTCCTGACAGATGACTTTACCGACACGCATTACATTGACACATCAATTCACCGACATTTCCAAACCCGACATTAACCACCCGGTTAGTAAACACTTGACCATCAACTTGAACTTTGCCCCTTACCCCTGCGGTAGTGCATTCTCAAAGTTGGTATATTTCCACATCAGTTGGTCAGTTTTTTCGGGTAGTGTAGTTTATCGGGATGGCCAAGTGTTTACTATCCGCACGGTTTACGTCAGGTTTGGAAATTTCAGTGAACTGACGTGTCGATGTAATGCATGTCAGTAAAGTCATCTGTTGGGAAACTAGATAATCCATATATATATATATATATATATATATATATATATATATATATATATGTGCACGCACACACACACATGGTGGGTATAAAAAGTGGACACACCCCTGTTAAAATGCCAGTTTTTTGTGATATAGAAAAATGAGACCACAATAAATCATTTCATAACTTTTCCCACCTTTAATGTGACCTATAACCTTTGCAATTCAATTGATAAACAAACAAATTTGTTAGGGAAAAAATATAAAAAAATAAAAAAAGTACAATAAGCTGGTTGCAAAAGTGTGCACACCCTTAAACTAATACTTTGTTGAAGCATCTTTTGATTTAATTACAGCATTCAGTCTTCTTGGGTAGGAGTCTATCAGCATGGCACATCTTGACTTGGCAATATTTGCCTACTCTTCCTTGCAAAAGCGCTCCAAATCTGTCAGATTGTGAGAACATCTCTTGTGCACAGCCTTCTTCAGGTCACCCCACAGATTTTCTATTGGATTTAGGTCTGGGTTCTGGCTGGGCCATTCCAAAACTTTAATTTTCCTCTGGTGAAGCCATTCTTTTGCTGATCAGGATGTATGCTTGGGGTCATTGTCATGCTGAAAAGTGAAATTCCTCTTCATCTTCAGCTTTGTAGCAGAAGCCAGAAGGTTTTGGGCCAAAAATGACTAGTATTTGGAACTGTTCATAATTTCCTCCACCTTGACTAAAGCCACAGTCCCAGCTGAAGAAAAGCAACCCCAAAGCATGATACTTCCACCACCATGCTTCACTGTGGGGATGATGTTCTTTTGGTGATGCAATGTTTTGTTTTTTGCTCCAAACATGCCTTTTGGAATTGTGGCCAAAAAGTTCAACCTTGGTCTCATCAGACCAGAACACATTTTCCCACATGTTTTGGGAGACTTGATGTATTGTTTTGCAAATTTTAACCGGGCCTGAATGTTTTTCTGTGTAAGAAAAGGCTTCCATCTTGCAACCCTACCTCAGAGTCCAGACATATGGAGAATATGGAAGATTGTTGTCACATGTAGTAGACAACCAGTACTTGCCAGAAATTCCTGCAGCTCCTTCAGTGTTGCTGTAGGTCTCTTGGCAGCCTCCCTGACCAGTTTTTGTCTTGCCTTTTCATCAATTTTGGTGGGACGTCCAGTTCTTTGCAACGTCACTGTTGTCCCATATTGTCTACACTTTTTGATGACTGTCTTCACTGTGTTACTTGGTATATCCAATGCTTTGGAAATTTTTTTGTACCATTCTCCTGACTGATACCTTTCAACAATGAGATCCCTTTGATGCTTTGTAAGCTCTCTGCAAATCATGTCTTTTGCTGTAGCAGGCAACTGAGTAAATATCAGGCAAATCCTTCTAGGACTGCTGAAATCTATTTGGGGTTAATAAGAGTCTCTTTAATTGATGGCAGGTGTGTACCCAAGAAGACTGAATGCTGTAATTAAATCAAAAGGTGCTTCAACAAAGTATTAGTTTAAGGGTGTGTGTACACACTGGGTCTACTACCGGAGATCGAAATTACACTGTTTCACAATCTAGCAATGGATTCCCACTAACGCGAAAGTGCACGTCACCGAAAGTGCACTTTCGTGAACACCACTATCCTTAACCCAAGCCCTAACCCTAAAGTCCATGACTGTCACACCACAGTGGAAGAAATTGTATGTCGTCCATGGTGCAGTAGTCACAGACCTATGTCCTCCACTGTGGGGTAGTAGTCACGAACCTTAGGGTTAGGGCTTGGGTTAAGGACAGTGAATACCTAGTAGGGCTATCCACTATCCTTAACCCAAGCCCTAACCCTAAGGTCCGCGACTACCGCACCACAGTGGAAGACATTTGCCTGCTCATTCTAGTGGTGTTCGTGAAAGTGCACTTTCAGTGAAGTGCACTTTCACGTTAGTGGGCATCTACTACTGGATTTCAAAATAGTGTAATTTCGATCTTCAGTAGTAGACGCATACACACTAATGCAAGCAGCTTATTGTACATTTTTATTTATTTCTTTTTATATTTTTCCCCTAACAGATTTGTTTGTTTTTCTATTGAATTGTAGAGGTTATAGGTCACATTAAAGGTGGGAAAAGTTTTGAAATGATTTATTGTGGTCTCATTTTTTTATATCACAAAAACCTGGCATTTTAACACGGGTGTGTACACTTTTTATATCCACTGTATGTATGTATGTATGTATGTATATATATATATATATATATATATATATATATATATATATATTTATAATATCTATATATATATATCTATATATATATATATGTGTGTGTGTGTGTGTGTGTGAGTGCGTGTGTGTATATATATATATATATATATATATATATATATATATATATATATATATATATATATATATATATGTATGTATGTACAGAAGGGGGAATAGAGAATAGAGATAAAGACGGTTTAGAAAAGCAGTCAGCTTGCAGGTTTAATAAGGTAAGATGAAACCAAGGAACCCAGACAGTGGTCTAGACTGAGCCACAGAAGGCCCTGAAGCTATAAATCAAAGATTTTAAGTATTGAGATACCATGGTGTCTGTTCACTTTGGCTTTATCACAAGTAAATGAGAGAAACGAGAAAAAGGGTGGATAACCAAGACCAATATGTACTGACTGATCCCAGAATATCAAGCAGATAAAAAATGACTTCAGCTACCACACTATAAACCTGGTAGTTACATGACCCCAAATTTAAAGGCCCAGAGATTCCTGGACTTTGTAAACACAAACACCTTGGACCAGACAGCCCATAAATCCACTAGGGTACAAACCACACTCTAGCTGGTACACACAAATATGGGACAATGCTGTACCCCCCAACTGTAGTGTCCCATAAAGTAAGATCAGACAACAAAGCTGTCTCCTTCCTAATAATAATCAGTTCTGTCATCTCAGCTAATCCTATAACATTTGGGAACTACTCTAAGGCAAACTTCCTACTACCTGGAGAACACAGGTGCCTAGGTGAAATTATTCACAGAAACCCTGCACAATCATGTCAATAAACGCATAGAGACAATTGTTCCTACAGAAATAAGCCCGGAACTAACTAAAAAAAAAAAAAACACTTAGGTGGAATCCGAACATAAACAGGTTGTATAACAAAAGAAAAAAAAGTCATACGCAAGATTAGGAAGTGCTATACCCAGCATGATAAAAACATTAACTTCAATCTAAACAAATAACTAGGAGAGCAACATATGTGTGCTAATGCCAAGTCTGAGGTAAAGACAGCCTCCTGGGCAAAGAAAGACCACAAGACTTTCTTTATCTATATCCAAAATCTCAAAGTCAACATAGCAGAGTGCAGAACTGATTGTAAATGGAGCAACAAATATGGAGCTGGAAGATACAGTAAATCTGCTGGCCAGCAAATTCAGCTCAAATTTTACCCCTTCAACCATCTCCCCAAAGAGAGACCATCAAACAACTCTGTCCCAACTAGCACTAGGGAGCAGATTCTAGATGCACTCTCTAAGGCCAACAATACTGCTTCAATGTGCCCCAATAATATCCCAGGTGCCTATTAAACAGCCTGAAGCACATTTTATTTATTTATTTTGTTACATTTGTTGACCAGGAATGTCCGACTGGACGCAGGTCCATTTTCAGCAGAGGCCCGGGGAGAAAAGCTCCACAAATTAAAATATTACAGACATATTTACAGATTAAGAATCCTAGCAATTAAAATATTACAAACATAGTTGCAGATGAAGAACATATTACATTCAGTAGATAACTAGCATCTGTTCTATCCACGAAGTCATAACAGATATTAACAATTGTTACAATAAGAAGTTACTGCCATATAATAAGTAGATAGGCATGGAAGTATCAGAGCTTGCTGTAATCAAAGGTAGTTTGTGGGGTGGAAGAGAGGTAGAGGGTAGATGGAGTGGGAGAAGTTAGAGGGGAGAGTTACTAGGGCATAGCCAGCAAGTTTTTAGGTGCGCTTTAAGTAAAGCTTTGAAGTGGGTGCATGATGGTAGGGAGGTTATTGTGGGGGTGGAAGGTGTTCCATAATTTGGCTATAGCGCTGGAAAATAGTGCTTCTCCAGCAGTGTTATTGGCTCTAGTAACCTGTAATTGATTTTTGTTGCTGAACCGTAGTGGTCTGGTGGTGAGATAGGGTTGGAGTAGATACTGGAGGGATGAGACCTTTAGAGGATGGTTAACCAGTTTATGGGCGAGTGTGAGTTGATACCATTGAAGGAGATGAGGGAGTTCTAGCCAGCCTAGTTCAGTAAGTGAGAGACTGTGGTAGGATGCCCCCGTGGCAAATTTGGTGATTTTGTTGTAGCAGGTCTCAAGCTTATTTAGATCGCATTGCCTTAGGTTGGTATATATTGCAGAGGCATAAAGTAGAATGGAGATAAGGTGCAAATTTGCAACTGAAATCCTAGCTGCTTTGGTGAGGAGTTGCTTATTTCTGTATAAGGCTCCTAGTTTTTGGTGGACTTTGTTCATGGTCATAGATATGTGAATGTCAAATTTGGGATTGTTGTCTATTTCAACTCCTAGCAATTTGGTGTGATCTGTTGGGTGGATAGTGGTGTTGTCTTTTGCTGTGATGTTAAAGTGAGAGTTGTTTTGAGTATGTTTGGTGGGTTCGAAGATGAGGAGTTTAGTTTTGTTTTTGTTGAGTATTAACTGGGCATCGGATAGCCAAGTTTCAACAGAGGAAAAGGCATGCTGTGTGACCTTTTGCAGTTCAGGTAGGGACTGGGCGGAGCAGATGATGGTTGAGTCATCTGCATATTGTATGAGTGTGCCATGTTTGGTGGCAGAGGCTAGATTATTGGTGAAAATAGAGAAGAGTAGGGGTCCAAGGATGGATCCTTGGGGAACACCAATAGAGACAGGTAGTTGGGGAGATATGTCATATTATATTGG